>NC_090789.1:1061696-1281696 GCF_040054535.1 Antennarius striatus | reverse complement strand
GTCCACTTCTCCATCACCGCCTTCAACTGCTGCGAGGAGACGCACGCCGAGACGCTCGCCGTCACCCTGAGGGACACCTTGTGTCAGCTCCAGGAGCTGCTGCAGCCCACCGTGTAGGGCCGCTTGTTATACGTGTCCATGGGGACGGGGGGGTTCTCTTTGTGCATGCGTCAAGGGGGGGTTATCGATGACTGGGGTGCGTTTGATTTTTTTTTAAAGAATGTTTTGCCAGAAGCGTGAATAAATCTTTTCGTTTAGTTTTCTAGCGCCAGCATCTAATGCTTCCACGCCGCCGCTTAAAGCCGGCGTGACACTCCGGTATGGGGAACCAGCATCAAGACGTGTGTTCGACACGTTGGCACTCCGTTCACCAGCTTTAAGGCGAGCAGCAGATTTCTGCGATGCTTTTATTCTGAAGCTTTGACCCGACGCCAGACTGTTTGTTTCTGTATTATGAGAGGATTTTCTTGTTGGTGTGTTTTTCTCTCCATCTGTACGACTGATATAAATAAAGTTTGTTACATGAATCCCCGTTTCAAGTTTGTTTTTTGAGGCTTAAGATATTCTCAGCTTTGATGCTTTTATTCAACCGATTCCAAATGATCCCACATCTTTAAAGTGATGATTGAAAAAAAAAAATCATGCCTTGTGACCATAACCTTTCTTCCTGTCTGCTATTTGAAAAAACAAACAAACTGACCGATAGGTGGGGGTGATCCGATCATTTCTTGGAGAAATGTACTCGATCTGAAGCTAATTTGAAGCTGAAAATGTCTGAAAGCAGTCAAATCAAGTAGAAGCTTGTCAATCTTGAGTGGAACAATTAAGAGGGTAGTTTTCAATTTAACATTGCATGTCTAAAAATAGAAAAAAGACTTTACCTGTTTATAATTAATTACATAATTGCATTAATGACAATTTACGACACAATTCATTACAATTTATTATGAAATAATTTTACACGTTAAAATTATGATTTTAAATCGAAATTATAAAATTATTTGTAACAACATTTTATGACACAATAATTGATTGTGTTATAGAATAATTTATTAAACAATTTATTGCATTTTAATATAATTTATTACATAATTTATTACATAATTGAATTATAGTGTATAATTTATTACACAATAATGTATATTATGGTATAATTTATTACATAATTTATTTTATTATAATAGTATAATTTATTAGATTATAATTTATCACATAATTTTATTATGATGTATTACATTACAGTAAAATAACAGCTGAATAAACAACTAATAACTCGCTGCTTCCTGCGTGGGTGAAAAAAAAAGAGGGCGTTATTATTGTAAGCTGATGATTGGACTAGAAGTAGCCGGAAATGACGTTAAATGTATCCCCATTGGTTTAAACTTGAAACCGGAAGCGAGCGACGGAAACTACGGCAGCTGCTCGGTGTTAATAACAATAAACACGGTGTGCAGCGGGTTACGTAAGGGACGCGACCCAACGGACAGAAATGGGACTGAAGCAGGAAACGCAGCGTTAACCGAACTCATGTGTTCATTTTAACGTCTTTTAGGTTTTTAAATTAATTTCAATTTGTTCTTGTCGACCATGTCCACACCGGTGAGGAGCAGCGGAGCCTGCTGGCTCCTCTACCCGCTCCTCGGTGCCTGCCTCTGGGCTGCGGCGTTCGGCTACAAGCCGGTGGTCATCGTTCACGGTTTGTTCGACTCTTCGGGGGATTTTAAGAACCTACAGCGGTTCATAAACGAGGTGAGTGTCCGGAACGCGTCTGTACGGGCTGTGGAGCTCAAAATCCTCACAGACATCTGAATGTACAGGTTTGTGTGTGCGTGTGTGTGTGTGTGTGTTTGCGTGTCGTTCCTTATGGGGACCTGAACCCATCTCTATGCAGTCTCATCCTGGGACCAACGTGACGGTGATCGACCTGTTCGACAGGAGCGCCAGCCTGGAGCCCATGTGGAAGCAGGTGGAGGGCTTCAAGGCAGCCATCTACCCCATCATGCAGAACGCCGCCGACGGCGTTCACTTCATCTGCTACTCTCAGGGTCGGTGAATTTATCGCTGGGGGTTGTGTTTAAGGCTCAGGCGGGAGGTCAGCAAACAAGGAACTCTGATATCACCGCTGCTGTGGGGAATTTCAAGTTTTATTATTTCTGTCACGTATTTTCTCCTCGCTGATAAGACACTGAAACTCAAACATAACATGCAATATAATAACGAGAAGCCGTTTTTACTGAGTTTACATTTTTTGCAGCGTGGAGCTGAAACAATTTGCTGACATTGCTGTATTTTCCGCACTATCAGGCGCGCTTGATTATAAGGTGCCCTATCAGTTTTTGAGAAAATGAAAGGCCTTTAAGTGCGCCTTAAAGTGCGGAAAATACTGTAATCGGTGACAATTTTGACAATTGTGAAAAATCATAGCTTCTAAAATCTGAATTATTTGTGTGATTGACTTCTGTTTCTTGTCTTTCAAACATTGGCACCTCACCGACTGAAGGGTGAATCCCATTTGCGTCCGTTTCTTCTTCTTCAGTGGTCGTTTGTGTCGGAATTGAGTCGTTAAAATGCTTGACGGGACTATTTTTTTGTCCGCAGGCGGGCTGGTCTGCAGAGGAATCGTCTCCACGCTGTCGGATCACAACGTTCACTCCTTCATCTCCCTGTCGTCGCCTCAGGCCGGCCAGTATGGAGGTGAGGCTCAGCGGCGCCGCGACGAGCTGTGAACCCCGATGCATCCGGCTGAACCCCGTTTCTCTCCTGCTTCCTCCCAGACACCGACTACCTGAAGTACCTTTTCCCTCAGTTTGTCAAATCCAACCTCTACCACCTCTGCTACACCGCCTTCGGTCAGAGGGTTTCCATCTGCAACTACTGGAACGGTGAGACTCCTCCACTGGTAACGACCTGAACGCGTTCTGGGAGCCGTGTCTGACCCCTGTCCCCTCCCCAGACCCCCACCACAGAGACCTATACTTGAACAACAGTGACTATCTGGCTCTACTCAACAGCGAGAGGATCAATCCAAATTCATCAGGTCAGCACATTCCTCCCGGGTCAAACCGACCCGTATCGACTGTGTGTGTGACCCGCAGTAGGTCTGTGATCATGTGATCACCAGTTCTAAAGTCACGACTCCACAAGAATTTATAATAGTCAATCTGTTTCCTGTTTCGATTTGAGGTCATCAGAAATAAAATCATGTGAAGTTTATTTAAGTCGGACTTTGTTCAGCAGCTGGTTTGAACAGGTTTGTGTCTCCATCCCAGAGTGGAAGAAGAACTTCCTGAAGATTAACAAGCTGGTTCTGGTTGGAGGACCGGACGACGGCGTCATCACGCCCTGGCAGTCCAGGTGAGTTCAGGAGCACCTCGTAAAAGTCAGCACTGACTTCCTGCAAAAAAAAAAAATCCAAAAAGGTTTCTCCTTTATATCCATGGTTGTATTTTTATTTATTTTAATGATTTTAAAATATTTTTTATATAGTTTTTAGTTTTTTTCATGCATTACTTGACCTTTGCTCACTTGTTTAATCTTTATTTCTCTGTTTCTCTGGTTTTACAGCCAGTTTGGATTTTATGACGACAATGAGACTGTTGTGGAGATGCAGAACCAAGATGTGGGTGAAAAATCACACACACACACACACACACACACACACACACACACAAGACGCTGTTAAATGTTAAGTTCTTCAAACGCCGTTTTGTCCTCTGGAGTCATAAACTCACGTACAGCTATCAGTCGGGGCGCGAGCACAGGGAGCGGTTGCTATGGAAACAATACACCGTCTGTGAGCTGGCAGGACTTCAGGAACGTTTCCAGTTCCAACTGGTTTGGTTGTGAATCTTCAGACGGAACTGATGTATAAATAAAAGTTTTTCCATCTTTCCTCGACATCAGGAACGATTCAAGCTGCGTTTTATTGTTTAGTTTTATGTGTTTTTGTTCTATGTGTGTAAAACTGATCCTCAGCCCCGCTCTTCCTCTTCTTCCTCTTCCTCCTCCCTTCCAGTTGTATTTGAGTGACGTCTTCGGCCTGAAGACGCTGGCGGCTCGCGGCGATCTGATCATCTGCTCCGTTCCCGGGGTGGAACACGTGTTCTGGCACTCCAACGAGACAGTTTTCCACACATGCATGGAGAAGTGGCTGGTGTAAACACACAAACAAACTCTTCCAGCACACACAGATACACAAATCAGTTTTACACGTTGAATTCATCCACTTTTGATGAAACTACTGTAGATTTATTCCAAACTTCTATGGGTTTAATCTCATTTTCTAGATTACAGCATTCAGAGGTGCGTTCACAGTCAAACGTACTGCCAGCGTTTGTTTGTCCTTGGACTTCCTGTGGGCGGGGCTTGTGTTTGAGCTTTTTCTGCTCATTCCAGTGACTACAAGATAGTTTTTAGAGAAAAGCGTTGACGGTTTGGAAACTGGTTCTTTCTCTTGGAGGAATCATAAGAAGATCGCTAACACTAAGGCTAGCAGCTAGTTAGCCTAACATATCAGAACGCTGGACAGCTAGCCGAGCTCAAAGGGAATAAATCCACCCGTCTGCGCTGTAAAATTCAGAGTTCAACACTTCAGATGTTTATAACAAAACAAGTGTGGAAGTTTATCCAAATATCAGATGCACAAACCTCAAACTGTCAGGAGCGACAAGAATAAAAGGTTTGAATAAACTCTGGAACTACTGTTAAAATCTGACATCGAAGGAGCATTTCAGCAACTTAGCACGATGCTAATGTAAAACTGAAGAAGGGACGAAACAGGAAGGGATCAAAAATCAGCGTAAGAGAGGCTGAAATACCTTTATTTTTAATAATTTAACTTCATTTTTGGTCTCAGGTTTGAATCAAACCCCTGGAAGCAGCTGATCTTGTGTAAAACTTGGTGAAATGCTCCTTTAATGTCGATGAAATTGAGATTTTTGTCCCCTTTGAAGCACAAAGAACCCTAACGTACAGTATTTATCCGTGTGTGTGTGTGTGTGTGTGTGTGTGTGTGTGTGTGTGTGTGTGTGTGTGTGTGTGTGTGTGTGTGTGTGTGTGTGTGTGTGTGTGTGTGTTCATGCATACCTCAAACACAAAACACTCTAGTGCCTGAGCGACTCATCCCGTCTGATGATGCAGTAATTTGTACGTTTTAATCATTTTAACCTGTTTTAATGTGATCGTCTGATTTGAAGGTTGTTTTTTTGTCAGTAGATCGAGCCTTAAACGTGTTTCCTTGTTTTACGTCCCAAACCAAAGTGCTGCCGTCGTCCGTCTTTAGCAACGGAGGTCAAACGGATGGAGGGATGGAGGCTGGCGAAAGGGGCGGAGCTTCCCTCCCAGTGCTTTTAGATACCTCAGGCGTCAGAGCGACCGTCCTGTTGGGTTCTACCCCAACCGTCGTTCTAACAGTGGATGCTTTCAAAAAGGACAATTTAAAAAGCTAAAGTGAAAAAAATAAGAAGTGATTTTTTTTTTCCACAAGAAGAGAAGGGAAATGATACCAATATGAGGAATTATGCTATTTTAAAGCTTTTAAATTTGAAGTACTGTCGCTGATATTGTTGAATCCTGTTTAATGTTTCTTGTGCAAATTAATTGATCTGACTGCGTAGAAGAAGAAAATAACTATATGTTATGATGTAATTTAGGGGATGTCTTGAGTTTTTTGTGCTTTATAAACAACAGATATGGTTATGGACAATTTTTAAAAACTCAACTGAAGTGACTATTTTGACACGATTGTACAATTTTTACGAAATTTCATTTGCCAATAAAAATGTGTCAAATGTTGTCAGCACAATAAAAGTTTTAAATATCTACTCTTGCAATCTATTTGTCCAGTCGGTACAGGAAACATCTATACAAATAAAACACTCAAATGTAGCATTCTAATTTGCTGTATATGCATGTATTATTTACTTAATTTTAATTATGTTAAAAACAGTTTATCTCTTTTTCTTAATATACCGTAAATGAGGCTAAATAGGGTTTAATTTTATTACTTGATGTTTAATACTGCTGTTAAACCTACAATTCTGTGAGTGAATGGTACGGTTTGATTAATTCCGCTTGTTTGAATTTGAATTTATAATTATTTATTTGCAAAATCCATTTTCTCATTCTGATGTCACTTTTTATAATGTAATGAACACTTTCCATCGCTCGCTTGTGCTATAATCGGATGGAAACGGCCGTTAGGGACATACACTACATTTCCCGGCATGCCTTGCGCACAGGAAGTAGCCGGCCACCTCACCGGATATCTGCGCGCGGCGCCCCGTGAAGGCCCTTTTCCGTCTCTGAGAAGTGTGGCACCGAACGGCGAACACAAGTGAGTGAATTAATCTCCTTTTTCTCCCGTCGGAATTTAAAAAACGGACTCAAACAGGATTAAATCATCCGCGGTGGATCCGCCCGTCCGGTCAGGAAGAATAAAACACGTTAGCTTTGCTGTAAAGTGACTTTATTCCCTCAAATGTTGCCCGATGAACACAACGGCGCTGAGCGTTAGCATGCGGCTAACGCGCTAACACATGTGGATGGGGCATGTTGATGATTCTTAGCGACAGGTAGCACGGTTAGCATTCAGTTTCACCAAATTTAATGACGAATAGGACTGTTTGCCTTAAAGTACGAAACACAACTGTTTATAATGTAAATCTATTGGCATTGGCTAGCTTGTTAACGGACACCGCTAAGGTTAGCTAACGTTACGTGAAGCTAAGCTAATACAGTCAGGCTTCAAATCGGGCCTTAAAGGTAGATTATAATGTTATTATTGAAATTAATGTCATTTCACATGTTTTTTAATATGTTTAATATTTGTGAAAAATGACGGATAGATTATGGGATCATCGGCATAAAAACTGGGCTACCTTTATGTTAGTGTAGATTAAATTAGTAACTGTATGGGATTATTGCTGTTTATCATGCTGCTTGATAAAGTATTACACTTAATTTTATGATACTATCTAATCCTCAGTGACCGACTGGGAGTGCGCCCCCGCTGTGGCCGAGACCCCCGAGATCAAACTTTTTGGAAAGTGGAGCACAGATGACGTCCAGATTAACGACATCTCCCTGCAGGTAGGAGACCCGTCTGAAACGTGAAGCGAGGCCAGAGTCACGCCTGGACGTCCACGTCGTCCCGGCGTGCTAGAGCGCTCGCAGAGCAACACGTCTTTGCTTATTCATTGGCTGTCGTCTGCTGTGATCCAGCCAATCACCAACTCAGACACACGACCGTTAGCGTCCTCCGTTAGCCTCATCGGCGTGTTGAGTCGACTTCTGTCCCCCGTGCAGGATTACATCGCTGTGAAGGAGAAATACGCCAAATACCTGCCGCACTCTGGAGGGCGTTACGCCGCCAAGCGCTTCAGGAAGGCCCAGTGCCCCATCGTGGAGCGTCTGACCAACTCCATGATGATGCACGGCCGCAACAACGGCAAGAAGCTGATGACTGTGCGCATCGTCAAACACGCCTTCGAGATCATCCACCTGCTGACCGGAGAGGTACGTAGCAGCTAGCTGCTAACGGTGCGACCATCAGGAACGTCGATACGAATTTCGTTCTCCCTGCAGAATCCCCTCCAGGTGTTGGTGAACGCCATCATCAACAGCGGCCCCCGTGAGGACTCCACCCGTATCGGGCGTGCCGGTACCGTCAGGAGGCAGGCGGTGGACGTGTCGCCCCTCCGTCGGGTCAACCAGGTACGGAGACGCCGCGTTCTGTCCTGATTGGTCGCCTTGACGCGAGGCTAGAGTCACGCCCGGACGCTGCCCGTCGTCCCGGTGTGCTAGAGCGCTCGCAGAGCAAACGTCTTGGTTTATTCATTGGCCGTCGTCGCCTGTGTCGCGGCCAATCACCGACTCAGATACATCCGTCTAAAGGGGGCGGGGCTCGTTCCTGTAGAGTCTACCCGTCTCACCCACCCGTCTCACCCACCCGTCTCACCCACCCGTCTCTCCCCCCTCAGGCCATCTGGCTGCTCTGCACCGGAGCGAGAGAAGCTGCGTTCAGGAACATCAAGACCATCGCCGAGTGTCTGGCTGATGAGCTGATCAACGCCGCAAAGGTCAGAGGTCGTCGTCCTGTCGACGGCTTACAAACAGCAGCATCCGACTTGGGAGTTAAAACTGTCTCTCCTTTCAGGGTTCATCAAACTCCTACGCCATCAAGAAGAAGGACGAGTTGGAGAGAGTCGCCAAGTCCAACCGTTAAGAAAAACGCTTTCACAATAAATTTGAAGAAATGTTTTCTGGTTTGTTTGTTTTTTAAATCACACAGAAGCGACTCGACTGACGTCAGTTAGATTTATTGATCAAATCCATAACATTAAAGCCGTTCAAAAACAGTCCCGTCATCAGCCTGTCAGTAAAACATCCGTTAAAACAATTAAAACTTGTCAGATTCGCTGACTCAGCGCGGTACCACAGTTCCTTCAAAATAAAAGTCTCCCAACAGGATCCGATATGTTCGGTGAGCGAAGAAACGAGTTCTGGTTGTGATGTGAAGGGAAATAACGTGAGATTAGTGAAGATTAAAAGGTGAAAACAGTGAAGCTGAGGTTTAACCAGTGGTGTAAGGGTTGTGAGAACGTAGTGGGGGGGTCATAGTGGGGAATAAAACCAGGTGGACGTTCGATGGTGAACTTGAACCTGTGGAAACCTGACGCGACTCGTTTCTCCGCCGCGAGCCGTCGTCCTGCCGGTTAGAAATGTCTGTGCTTCCTGTTGATGAGGAGGCAGAGCGAGGAGAGGGCGGCCCCCGCTTTGGACGCCTCGCTGCAGGCCGTCGGTAGGAGGGTGTAGTCCTGCAGCTTCTGGAAGGCCTGCGGAACAAACAGGAAACGCGTCAAACATCTGATAAAACATTTAAAAGCTCTGGAAAACAAACTTAAAAAGATGCAAAAATTTACTAAATGTAATTTTTCAATATTAGAATTTAAAATCAATGACTTCTGGTGTTGATGGAGGTCATTCTGCAGCTCGCCCCCCGCTGGGCGCCGGGCTGAACTGCAGCGGACTCACAGAGACGCTGTCGGGACATTCGTCCGCCGGCCGGTGGAGCAGGAAGTCCCGGTTGGACGGACCGCGGATGTAAAGGCAGTTAGCCGCCGCTTCTTCTGGGACGGTGAGGATCTCATAGTGGTGGTCAGTCAGCTGCTCCATCATCTGGACACACACACACACGAGATGGGAGGGGGGCGGACGGAACAGCCGAGTCTGAACGGACTCCCTGTGGGGTTTTGGTTCTCGGCCCTTAAACACTCACCCTCAGCGTCCTCTTGGCCCCGTTGCTGCTGCTGATGACGATGGTGTCGGGCCCCCCCATGGAGCAGATGCTCCTCAGCCTCACGCCGCCGCAGACGGGGACGGTGGACACGGTGAAGTCCTGGAGGTGGGGGGGGGACAGGAACGGTTAGCGAAGAGAGCGGAGAGTCATCTGCATAACTTGAAACACGATCTGGAGGATCGACACCACACACACACACACACACACACACACACACCCCAAGCAGATGCAGTGTGTGTGTGTGTGTGTGTGTGTGTGTGTGTGTGTGTGTGTGTGTGTTAAAAGCACTCAAGAGAAACCAATACTTGACGTCGGGCGTGTCGGCTTCTCCTTCTGCCAGGCTTTTTAAAACAGGACTACAACTCCCAGAATGCTTCACTCCGGCTCACCTTGAAGGTGTCGGCCAGCACCTCCGCCCCCCTCCTGTTGGTGTGAGCCGACAGGCCCACGAAGAACTCCTTCCCGGTGAAGAGGACGTCGCTGCCCTCCAGCGTGGGCCCTCCGGAGCCCCCCTCCTCGGCCCCCATCTCCACCACCGTCAGGTGGAGCTCCGACATCACCTTCCTCACCGCCTCCGCCTGGGGGGGGGGCGGTCAGAACCAATCGGATTAAACAAACAGGAAGTGTGATTTTAACCCTTTCAGCTCCAGTCAAACTTTAACCCCCCCCCCACCTCGCTGCGCCGCTGCTGCCTGAGGGGCCTGGTGATCAGCGCCGTCCCCCCCTGGATGATGGCCACGTCCTCGATCCTCCAGCTGTCCGGCAGCTCTGGGTCGGGGGGGATCTCGATCAGCTGCAGCCCCACCTTCTGCCTCAGAGCCCCCGTCAGGCAGCCGAACTGTCGCTGGGCCTTGGCCAGGTCCACCGAGGCCCCCCCACCGTTCTTGTGACCTTCGCCCTCCGCCGCCGCCGACGCCCCGAAAGTCTCCGGGATGCCCCGCACCACGGCGTGGGTGAAGCCCCCGTACTCACACATGTCGGCCATGTTTGGTTCTGTTGGAGGAGGAGAAGGTCAGACAACCACCCCCCCATCCTGGACTCCGCCCCCCCCACCTGGAGGAGATGAGGAATCAGGCCCTGATTATTCTAGAGGAACTCCTGAGGCGTTCAACGACACCACAGAAGAAGAACTGTCGGAGGTAGGATGATGAAGTTATTCAACAGCTTTTTGGGACAATCGCTCCTTTATGGTGTCCCAGTGGGGGGGCTGCAGAGAGGAACTGGTTCCATTCCATTCAGGAAGTGTAATTCTGGTCCATTTGGAATTTATGCAACAAGTGTTTGAATGCATGTCGTTAAAAAAAGTGATTTTATGTCAAATAATTAACAAGAACGTCCCTTAAATCAAACATTTCTATCTATGGAGGCTGCAATGTTAGATTCTGGGATAAAAGTTTAATTCATGCAAGTTTTATGACTGGGGAAGGAAAACTGAGGCAGGAATCGATCTGATTGATTGCATTAAGTATCAATAACCATGATGCATTCTGGGAATCGAACATGTTGCGTGTTTTCCTGCGGGGGCTGCACCGCCCAGCGCCCCGCCGCTCCTTCAGCCCCCTCCTGAGGATGATCCTCATCTCTCCCATCGGAAACTCCCGACAAACACGTCAGAAAAGTTCCACAAATAACCGGGAAACGAGCAGAAAAAGATCCGCTTCCTGCTCACCTTCAGACGGCTGTCCGCGTCCTCCGGTCCGCCTCGGTTCTCACTGCCGGAGTTTACGTCCAGAAGTGACCCAGTTCCCGTTAACCACACGCTCCCTTTTCCCTCCGCCGACCCAGCTCAAGCCGGACACTTTTAAACCTAACACTTCCGGTTGGCTTTCAAAATAAGACGACAATCGAAACCTTCAATTTGAGCTGTTGATTTTTAATCTCTTTTCGATAGTATTCATAAATTAAACAGCATTTTATTACTACTAATTTCAAATGTAATGGCGCTGAAATACAACGGATGTCAGTTATTTAACATTCAGCCGTACGTAGCGGCGAATTAAACCTCGTGAGCAGCCGTGCTCTTATTTTGAAAGCAGTTTGAGTGTACTTCCGGTCTCTTGGTGTGTTTACGTCCGGCTTGACGCGGCGCCCCCATCCCCCCACCGGGCCGTCCGGATTCAATCAGCGTTGATTTCAATCACCGACACGTTCGTTAATCGATTGTCAATAACGATCGATTTGTTCCAGCCGCGTTTATGAAGTTACCGACGTTTAATTTGAAGTTAAATACGCTTCCTGTAAAAGTACACAATCCTTTAAAATTAAGACTAGAAATTAATTAGAATTAGATTTAAGTTTTGATAAAGTTAAATAACATTAAAGCAACTAATATTATAAATAAAGGAATTTTAAAAAACAACTTAAAATTGGCCGTAAACTGATTTTAAACATCAGCTTAGTTGTGATGTTGTGCATTCACCTTTACAGGTTTGATTTATGAACAACAGGCTGTCCTCTTCTTCCATCGCTCCTCCTCCTGCTGTGACGTCACGAGGTTTATTTTTATTGATAATCCCTGTTTGTTTGCTTTTGTGTGACGCGACAGAAAAATAATCTGCACTTGCTGAAATGTGGGTTAAATGAAACCGGACGCCACAAATCAATCAATCGTCTGAATAGTTGATCACCAATCAATTGTTGTTGACAGTGATGTAAAGATTCATGAACAATAACAGCAAATGGAAACAGGAAGCAGCTCCTCGTTCCTCTCTTCTGATTGGATGGAGTTTGTTGAGGTTTTTCATCAGCAGAAGAAATGAAGATGAAATGTGTGTGAAAGAGGAGACGAGGGGACAGACGGGATTAAAAACACCATCTGTCTGCTGATCCTCCAGCCGAACACAAAACATCCTGTCAAATATAGAGCAGAGAACCCCCCCTATCAGAACCCCCACCTATAGATTAATGCTAGATTACAATCCATCTTTTGTTCTTTATTTATAATATCAAACAGAAAAGCTGCCGTCTGTTTATTCCTCCTGAAACTTCTTTGTATAGTGAATGAGAGGCTTTTATTTTGTCAGGTTTGCGTGCTTTTACTTTGTAAAGGGTGGATCTAAACCACGGCCTGAGAATGAAATAACTGCAGGAGAGGGTAGATACACACACACACACACACACACACACACACACACACACACACACACACACACACACACACTCTGGTGCCACACATGATTTATGACACCAATTGTTTGCCGTAGTTTCCTAAAAATCAAACTTTACTGTAAATAAAGCAGACAAACCATGTGTGTGTGTGTGTGTGTGTGTGTGTGTGTGTGTGTGTGTGTGTGTGTGTGTGTGTGTGTGTGTGTGTGTGTGTGTCTGTGTGCTGCCTGATTCACCAGCTGGTCAACAGCTTATTCAGTCTGAGCTCACAAGACCGCCGTCAGCAGACGTCCAGCACGCCGTCCTCATGGATCCCATTAGGCCTGATGGGTAATTCGGTTACGCCGCCGCCATCTGACCCGCCCTCCCAGAATCCTCTCTGCTCCTCTGCTCTGAGACAGAACTCTAGTAATACAGATGTATTCACACACCTGGATACAAGTTTCCATTTTATTTTAATATTCTTATCCACACAAATTAAACAGGAAATGGTTTGAAGTAAAACTAGCATGTAGCCCTTTTGAGCTAATTTAATCCCAAAGTTTTGACATATATATATATATATATATATATATATATATATATATATATTTGATTTACGACACAAATGTTCTAATTTTTGTCAGAAAGATTCAAATGTTTGTACATGATGTAAACCCATTCAGTGATGTAACATGGGATTATGCGTTTTCAAAAAGAGTAGATTTTAACTATTGATCCCCTGAGGAGGTTCCGTCAGGGAAATTAACAAATACCCGAAAAATAATAATTAAAAAAATAAAATAATAAATCTAAAAAAATTAATTAAAAAAGACCCGAAAAATGACAATTAAAAAATAAAATAATAAATATATTAAATAATAATAAAAAATATACCCGAGAAATAATAATCAAGTTTATGTCATTTTCAACAAAAAACATTGTAGTCGTAAAATCACTCATAAACCGTTAAAAGCTCATACCATGTTACTGTACAGTAAATAAAATAGAAGAAAATAGATTTTTCTGTACTGCTTCCTGTTTTCGTGGGTCACGGGGATTGCTGGAGCCCATCCCATAATAAAAACATATAATATCGTTTTATTAACTCGTAGCAACCCCCGTGACCTGCAATGAGGAAGGAACAGCTGAAGAGGAGACGGAGATGTTTTTTCTGTACGATAGTGAAAAATAAAATTTGTTTTGTCAGCTTAAAATAGATTCAAATTAACCAAATATTATTAAAATAAACTCATTAATGAAGTTCAGGACAGAACTGGAATAATCATCTCCGGTTTATTCCACTTAAGTTACGTCTCCTGGAACTGAGGTTTAACTGTATTCAATCATTAAACCCCCAAATTCACAGAACTAATAGAGGGTTCTAAACCTATAACCAATAATTCTGATTGATCTCTGTGGGGTCAGAGGTCATCCCGGTCTTCCTGTCTGCTGACGGCTTTGAGACTCCGGCGCTCGTAAGCGGCGCTGACGCGGGTCTCCTGATCGTAATCAGCCTCCAAATCGAATTAGTTGCCACAGGGAGGGGCCGGAGCGACACGGGGGCCCGACTCCGGCCTCCGGCAGAAGAGACGGAGTCGACGTGAGCATCGGTTCGCGTCCCGGTGAGACAGGAGCGAGCTGCAAGGGCGGGTCTGGACCTGATGATGTGCTGACTCGTCACTGGATCAGCAGCGTTTCCCCCGGCGACACATCAGGACCCGCAACCATGACTCGACCAGAACTCCTGACGCTTCTCCTGTGTTGTCTCCCGCTGGCAGGTACTCAAAGGTCCTGGGTTCATTTCCCACCTGAAGGTCCCACAGGTGGCGTTTATGCAAATTTACGCAAATTTAAAATAGGATGAAAAAGTTTTGATTGCATTTAAAGCTTCCAACCAGATGTTTGTTGTTTTCATGTGACGATCAAATCGCCTCGTGACGGTTAGCTGTAATGCTAGTTGTTAGCCCCGCCTCTGACTGTGGTTGCCATGGTTTCCAGCCTGCCTGCGATGCTACACCTGCGTATTTCCTGCCATCTCTCCTCTGGACTGCCTCAAGTTCCCTCAGGAGTGTCCGAACGGCCAGCGCTGCCTGTCCAGCAAGGCCACGGGCCGGCGAGGTGAGTGTGTGTGTGTGTGTGTGTGTGAGTGTGTGTGTGTGTGTCGCTGCAGATTTTAAAGCATGAAAACATTTTACTTTGAAAAGCGTGTGAAGCTCGAACCAACCGGATCAGGATCAAACACTTCCAACAAAGGCGGAGTCATCTCTGTAAGCCCCTCCCTCTGTTCCTAAGCCCCTCCCTCTGCTCCCATAGGCTCTCTCCAGGTGACGATGTACGAGAAGAGCTGCGCCATCCCCTCCCAGTGTGACATCAGCGGGCAGAAATACGCCAGCGGGCTCTACTTCAACTACACCAACGTGTGCTGCGACACAGACCTGTGTAACGCAGCGGCGCCCCCCGGTGGCAGTGGTGCAGCGCGGCTCACCCTCTGCCTGCTGATGGCGGTCGGCCTCCTGCTGGGCTGACCCCTGCCTGACGGGTCGACGCAGCTCCGTTTACAAAAACACTAAAATGTTTGATTTTATCTCATATTTTTAGCCAATAATATGAATTTACGTCACAATCTGATTAACTTGAGATTTTTTCTTTATTATTTCGGTTTTATATGTTTGTGTTTTACTTGTTTGTAGCTATGACGCTAATTCAAACTGTTTTTGTGCAGTTAATAAAAACACAACAGTCCTAATAATTCTTATCAAGATGTCTTTTATTGCGATATCGATGCGCTGGTGGTTCGATTGTCTTTTTAATGTCTTTTAAATGGCGTGAAAAAAAAAGACGCTACAATCCATTGAAGGAAAAAAATAAGAAAAAAAGATTCTTTAAGACAGTAAAATGAAAAAAAAATTTTTAAAAATTTGAACGACAAAGAACCTTAAAATTTATTCTGTCCAACAGCAATAAATGAAAATATTTTCCACACAAATGCTAAAAATTCTTTAGCGTTGAAATATTTCAGACTTGGTCCCTTTAAATGGTTCATTTTAGAAAACAAAGTAATCTGCATAGATTATTATCGAATTGCACTTAGGTTTCACTTTTCATTCTGGTTATGAATCTTTATTCACGTCTGTTAGCATCCAGTTAGCATCCAGTTCCTCCCACTGGTTCAGTGGATCAATCCAACAACCTACGAGGCTTTTACTTCCTGATCCAGTGATTTTTTTTTTAGCTTTTTAACTGTCAACAAAAAATGAAACACATCCTTTATTTACAGATATATAGACCCAAATATTGACCAATGGGAACACTTCGATGCTAGCCAATCTACAGTAACGCTAGCAGCTGAAGCTAAGTGCTTGAGTCAGGATGCTAAAATGCTCAGGACAATGCTAGAAGGCTAACTTTAGCAGGTTTGACACCACCTGGGTTTGGTGTGTTAGCATGCTAACATTTGTTAGCACTAAACAGAAAGAGGAAGTGAAGACGGAGGGATTATTGGCACTACAGGATCCTCCCACAGCTACAACCTACATGTGTGCTGTTTTAAATGTGTGCATGCTAACATTCAACTTCCTGTTTCCTGTCGCTAACTCGTTTCATCCGACACAAGCGACTCCTCTTCCTCTTTCACACCTTCACTCAGGACAGGAAGTACGAGACACAAGAGGCGCTGGGTGGGCGATAACTCTAGACGTCTGGGGGAGGGGAGCGCGGGTCGATAGAAATCATTTCCTGCCTCTGTAACGGTTAGCGGTGCCCCGCCCCCTCCTTAAAGGGACGGAGAACAAAACTTCTTCCTCTCTGAGGCGCGACGACGAAGAAGAATTTAAAGATCCTTAAAAAAAAAAACAATTTAAGAAGTAAAAAACGTTTCCTTCTCGGCCCGGATTGATCTGATAGGCAGCTTCGTGATGTGTGTGTGTGTGTGTGTGCGTCCGGTGTGTGTGTGTGTGTCCCTCTACTGCAGCGCTTTGGCTACCAAGGCGTAGGCCATGTGGATCTCCTCGTCGATGGGGCAGGTGGAGGCGAACTCCTCACGGGCGTAGGCGGCGTTCAGGTACCGCCACAGGTGTGTGAGGGACGAGGGGATGCTGAAGCCGCGGTACTTCAAACACACCACCTGGAGGAAGGGAATCACACCCGTTACCCACAATCCACCTCTCCCTCCCCAGGCTGCCCCGCCTCAGACAGGAGGTCACCTTCACGATGTGGAGCTTGGGCAGCAGGTTGCAGTCGGCCAACGTCAGCTGGTGGCCGTCCAGGAAGGGGCGGGACGAGGGAGCGACCTCATCGGCGCTATTCTGGTCGATCTCGTCAGGAAGTTGGGTGCCGAGGAAGTCGTCCAGCTTCTTCAGGGCCTTCAGCAGACCTTTCTCCAGATCTGAAGGTGGGGGCAGAAACAGGAAGTGAAGG
The DNA here is from genome assembly GCF_040054535.1 of Antennarius striatus. NCBI lineage: Eukaryota > Metazoa > Chordata > Actinopteri > Lophiiformes > Antennariidae > Antennarius > Antennarius striatus. The sequence goes on along the minus strand of NC_090789.1, from coordinate 1,264,892 downwards.
CGGTTCCGTCGTGACTCCACAGGAACAGAATTCATTTAGATGTTTCATCTGAGCTGCTCTCACTGTCGTGGTTCTGAGGGTTGGAGTTTTTCACGTAAGCAGAGAACTTGGAGAAAACGTCCATCCCCGCCGTGTTGGCCTCCGGGTTACGAGCAGCCAGACACGGATACCTGAGCAAACACAGTGATTATTGATTATCTATGATCAATCAGCATGGCAAGAAAAAAAATATTCCTGGAATGTGAAAAATTAGAAGTTTAGAGAAAAAAACATCACAAGAAAAAAACACAAGACAAGAACATGTGACTCATAGTGAACAACCAGCTGATCATCATCACTCAATTCATACATTATTGATCTATAAATAACTGGTTACATAGGCAACAATTGTATGTTTTTACTTACATACAGGTATGTACTGTATATATAAGTGTATATATACACATACACACAAAACATACATATACAGACATTTTTGCACACATGTGTGTACATAAGTTTTTTGCATAGGTGTGTATATCTAATAGATTAAGTAAGAAAAAATTTATATTTGTACATATATGTATGTATTTTTTTAGGTACATACGTATGTACTGTATGTGTTGATGTATGTTTTGTGTCTATGTGTACAGACAAAACATACACACAGTATGTGTGTGTATAAGTATATATATGTATATAAGGATATATATACATATACTGTATATACACAAATATATGTGTATATATATTATATATGTATGTATATATATATATGTGTAAAATCTCTTGTTTTTATATATATATACTGTATATATGTGGAGTATTTTATATATATGTATATATAATGTTTGACTTGAACCGAATCATTGTCAGTTAAATCTGTTTAGCAATTTTCTTTTGACTTCCTGTCAAAAATCACCATTTATGGATGTATATATGGATGTATGAATGGACGTACATATGGATGTATGTTGGATGATGGTTGGATGATGGGACAGTTGGATGTATGGATGGCTGATTTACTTGGGGGGGCAGAGATTCTCCTCCAGGAACTCCTCGATCTTGTTGGTGTCGGTTTTCACCTCGGAGCCGTAGAGCAGGAAGGGCGGCTGGGTGCCGGGGGCCAGGTCCTTCAGGACGTCCAGCTTCCTGCCGGCGGAGGGACGGACGGACGCGAAGACAATCCAACCGCAGGAGGGGGGGGGCGGGAACAAAAAAGAGGAAGCAGGGAAGGAACATCAGAACAGGAAATGAGTCACGTCTGCAGCTCGTGTCACGGCGGCTTTTATATCTGCTAACGCCGAACGAAACGCTCCCTGGTTCCGGCGCCGCTTGGTACCGGGGAGGGGGAGGGGCTTTATCGCATTCCTTCATTGTTGCAACAGGAAGCGGGAGTCAGACGGGAGTGTTCACCTCTTCATGTCCACCGTGGTGACATCGAACGTCACTCCCTTCAGCCACAGCACCATGAAGAGCCGCTGGGAGAAGGGACAGTTCCCGATGCTCTGGCCGTCGCTGCCCGCCTGCCGACAAAAACACAAAAAACACGTCAAAATACGATTTGAACGCGATCCAAACGGGCGACGAACTTCAAGGGAGTTTGAGCAGCCGATAACAACAAAGAGAGCGCCGCAGAAACATTCCTGCATTCGTCACATATTTCTAATCCGGCGTTCCTTACTGTCACATTCCCAACCCTGGAATCAAACATCGCAAACATCTTAACTGTTATTGCTTCAGCTATTGACTGATTTGCAGTCAGGCATTTCAGGAGGCGATCCAAAACGCTCCTTCATTTCCAAAGCGGCGCAACCTGTTAGCAACGGTAACGCCACAGGAGACCACATTATACTGTTAATGAAGGGTTTATGAAGTGTTACGAAGGGTTAATAAGCAGGACGTGGATGAACTACGTCGTCATCGACTTAATGATGATGTCATGATGGAAACTTCAGGTCAGGCGAGGGGAGCGTTTTGCTTCTTATACAGCAAAAAAAGATTCGCCAACAAACTAAATCTAGATTAAAGTCGCTGCAGATTATGTAAACATGATTAGATGTAAACCAGATTAGATTTGTAAAGCCGCTGAGTCAGCACAGGTGAGCCTAAACACCGTTTCAGATGTTATCAGGTTAAAATAACAAACCAGTAGAGGAGAAAAACCCATTAAAACCATTAGATGGCTGCACTGGGAACGTTTACCTTGACAAAAAGTTCCACTTTGGGCTGATTGGCGTCGCTCATCTTCACGTCTCGAAGCAGGAAATTCTGTGAACGTGGAAACAGAAACGAAATGAATCGAAACGCGGAGGAAGTTTTTTTTTTCCTACACAAGACAAGAGTTCCAGCGTCGGACAGCCTTTTTTTTTTTTTAATTTAAAAAACGTCACGTTTTGCGGCTAAACTGACGTCAAACCGCGTTTAGCTGGGATGCTAACGGCTAATAATGGTGGTTTGGGTTTAGTCTGAAGTCTTTAGCTCGAACCTCTGGGCCGTCGCGGATGCTCGGAGCTGCTCTCTGCTCGAACGCCCTCCCCGTTCTGGTGTCTGCTGTCACCGCCGCGCCTCCATTTCCTGGTGCCGCGCGACGGGCGGCTCGAGCCCCTCCGAGGTCGGCGCACACAAAAGGCTCGCGCTCCACCTCAGGACAGAGGCTCGAGCGCTCCGCGTGATTCAAGAGATGCAGGCTCGAGCGCGGCCAGACGGAGAAGAAGAAAGTAAAACAAAGTGGATTCAGGTCGATTTGTTTGATTGTGGAATAATCCGTTAATTCAAGAATAATCTGTGTGAAGTTAGAAAAGTGAATAAAGTTTTGTTTTTTTTAAATTAAAATGGAACGAAATTTAAATTAACTTCCCGTTTCGTTTAGGTTGAGAATTTTTATTTTTCTCCGGGTCAGTTACAAAAGTAAATGTTTTTATTTTAAAATAACTCGAGAAAGAATTTTTTTAAATTATATTAAAAATGGAAAAACATATACAGTATAATGTTAATATAGTTAATATAAATATATATTAAAATGTATTGAATATTAATACATTTCCGTACATATGTATTTTTTCAAATTTTAATATATTTTATATAATATGTTATATATATGATATATATATACAGTATATATATATATACACAGTATATATATATACAGTATATGTGTGTGTGTGTGTGTGTGTGTATATATATATATACACACACATATATATACTGTAAATATATATATATGAAAAACTGGTAATTTTAATATAATTTTATTTTTTATAATATTTATAATATTGTAATGACATTGTTCGCCTCTGTTTTGCTCCTAGTCAGTTAACTGTTTTCCACATTTCGTACCTGCGTGTTATCCTGGAGGGCGTCGCTAGGGGGCACTAGCTAGCTATATTGCCACACCCATTTCTGTTCACCTATCACACATAAATATGAATATTGTTGAGCATATAAACTTGATGTGATGCAGTTAACAAGTTTTTTGCTTTATCTTTTCCAGCGTGGCTCGTTGTCCAATCAGAGGTTGTTGTTTCTTCTCCATCCTGTTCATTCTCCATCCTGGTCTCTCTCGTCCTCTTCCTGTCCAGACGGTTCTTTGTCCAGTTTCGTCAGTTGGCGGTGATGTCATCTGAAGCTCTCAGCTGTTGCCGTGGCGTCGGGCTGACTGGACCACCAGCTGCTGGGGATTCGATGCTTCCTCATCTCCGTGGAAACGAACCCGTGATGGAGGATTTTAATCCACATGAAGTTGTCCTTCAGACCGGGATCCAGACTCTGGAGTCATTGTAGAAGAAGGACCGCTTTGGTGAAACGTGTGGATCATAGAAACCTACAAACACAGACAGACTTAACTCAACTCTGCCCCGGATTCGAACCCACAACCCTCTGAAACGCTCCCAGCCCACCTGGTCCTGGTCTTCTGTCGGCCGGGGGCTTCTGGGGTATTCGTTCAGTTCTGGATGCGAATGCAGCCGTGGGCATGGGATGCTTGGGCGGGCCCCTGGGGGTCCCGATGTCATACTGCCCGGGGCCCGGAAGGGGCGGGGCCTTAGGGACAATCAGAGGAGGGGCTGATATTGCCAAATAGTGCCCCCTTCTGGAAAGACAGTCAAAACTGTTCACATTCTGAAGCTGTGAAACACAGATTATAAATATTGTGTGTTCGCTCACGGCAGGAGGGTCCTCTTCACCGCTGGAGGGGCCTGATGGGGGCTGTAGGCCCCGGGGCCCGGGACGTGGTGGTCCACTGGGGGGGGGATTCTCTGGGTGTTTGATTTGAAGGGGGACAGGACGGCCCTGGAGCCCCGCTGGATGGAACTGTTGTTCACGTCATAGTGGCCTTTACGAAACGAATAAATTAGCATTAAATGAAATAAAACGGCTTTAGAATGATCGACGTCGTGTAGAGAACGTGGAACGTTACATGGCGACGGAACGTTTTTGTTCAGGCAGAAGGAGCCGCGTCCGGTTTTGGACAGGAACGCCGACGTTCCACCGGCCCAGGAGAACGTCGTCTTGCTGCCGCGGCGGATCTGAAACGAGAAAACGTTCACCGACGGCCTCAGAGGACGCCCCCCAGAGCCCACCAGTGGTCACCTACGTCGTACTGGTTTGGAGCCGGAGTTCCGCGCTTCGGTATGCCCGGCGGAACGGCCACAGGCAGTCTGAACACCCGGGAGACGCCGGCGTTGAAGTCACGCCGACCGGTGAGCGAGCGCTGCAGGTTGTAGGTGTTGGGTCCCGGGACGCCTCTGTGGGGGTTCCTGGAGGCCCTGAGGGGCTTTTGGAGGTTCAAATGTAATAAAAAGATTTAAAAATATTTAAATCAGTGCAGGCAAAATATCTCAAGTCAGCTTTGAGATGTAAGATTGGATTTTTGATCAAAATACAACAGATTATAGTCACGTTAGGGAACCAAATGTAAATACTAGTATGTAATTAAAGATGCTAACCATGCTAATGCTCATGCTAAGGATGTTATTTGGACATAAATATATAAAACCACAGTGTGTCAACTGTAGGCCGGTCCCAAGCCTGGATAAAATGCAATTTGTTGCAAGAGGAAGGGCATCCAGCATGAAAAACTTTGCCAAATAAACTAAAATGGAAAAAGGATGCTACTCTGTGGCGACTACAAGATTTATAATCTCCATACCACAAAAGAATAAAAATTTTAATTTTAATTTTAATTTTAAATAAATAAAATATAATGGCTTCCCAGTAATTCTTGTAAACGATGTGATCTTGACCTTGGATGGAACAAATCCTGTGGTTCCTTTCTTTGAAAAGGATGGACTTTGAACTTCAGCACTGGAGCGACAGTCGTAACTGGCCGGTCCTGGATTTCCATTCTGAAAACAAAAACTCTTCATCATATTAAATGGTCTTTATTAGAAACGATAACGTTTAAATTTAAAATCTCCTACCAAACACAGGCGTGAAGGGAATCTCCTCGCGTTCGATAAAAGCTCTTTCTCTTCTGGACTTATTGTCACCATTGTTTGGTATTTAGTTGATATAAAAGATGAAACAGAATGAGGTGGAATTTGATCTGCTTTAAAATAAGAACAACCATCAGCTCTCAATTAGTTTAGTTTAAAGATCACAAAGTTAAACTCACTTTTATTAATTCTCCGGTACTTGTTGCACATGTTTTAGGTCGCAGCTACCTGTTAAAATCACTTAAACGACGCAGATCTTGTTGCCATGGCAGCGTGAAAACACTTGGCGGACGCCATGTGTGACTTCTGGCGCCCTCTGGCGGCAGCGCCGGGGAGCGTCACCCGCTTTATAGCAACCCGCCTCTGTTTTGTTCGGTTAGCTTCATCCATCATGGCGATGCATGCGAAGACCACTCCGCCGCAGATCCCGGACACCCGCCGGGAGCTCGCAGAGCTGGTCAAGAGGAAACAGGAACTCGCTGTGAGAAGTTTTTACCTCCATTCACTCAAAAAAAGCGACACTGAATGTTTTATCGATCCGAATTAAAGCGTTTATATTTACGAGCGGAGGCCTCGGTTAGCCGCTCGGCTAGCTAGTCCGGCTATTATGTGGGGAGCAGAACGGTGGTAGCATTTGTATAGATATCTATTATTGATTGGATTTATCAACACGGTGGTGTTTTATTGACCTTTTCAAAACGTTATGAAGTTTAAAAAAATGTGCAAATGTCTAAAAATATGATTATGTTGCGCCCACGGGGTGTTACCCGTTCTGTTAGCTAGCTAGCTAGCTAGCATTTCTACATCGTAGCTGCCGCCCGGTTTGGAGTAGTTCTCGCGAGATCTTAGGGCTGGACGTGATTTGCGTGCCTGTGTTTGATTGGACAGTCAACCAGGAAGTTTATTCCAAACTGAATAGAAACGATTCATTAAAATTAAAACACTAAAACAGCTCAAATTCAAATTGTCTGATAAATAGATATTAAAAATATTACAAATTAGTGATTATTATATTGATTACAGACTAAAAACCACTCACTTATATTGTTAATGATAAATTCAGATCAAAATAACACGTAAGTAAAAACATTAGAATACCCCAAATTCATACTATCTGAGAAAAAATATTACAAATAAATATTATTATATTGGTCACAAACTAAAAACAACTCTCGTTTAATGTTTCAGATAAATTCAGAAACACAAAAATTAAAATGACACTAAAATAAGCACCTTGAATTCAAACAGTCTGACAAACAAGTCGAGCTCCTGTTTTGTTTTCATAATTAATTCCGGATTGATCCAACTCCCTCAGGAAACCCTGGTGAACCTGGAAAGACAAATCTATGCGTTTGAAGGCAGCTACTTAGAAGACACCCAGATGTACGGCAACATCATCCGAGGATGGGATCGATACCTCACCAACCAAAAGTAAGGCATCACACACATTCCAGTTGTTCTAAAAGTGAAGATCTGTCGTTTTGATCGATCAGAGAGCAAATGATTGGGTGTGCCGTTGTCATGGTAACAGACATTTTTGTGTCATTTCCACAGGAACTCCAACAGCAAGACCGACAGAAGGAACAGGAAGTTCAAGGAAGCGGAGCGTTTATTCAGCAAGTCGTCCGTCACGTCGGTCGCAGTAAGATTTGTTCCTGGAACGATTTTTAGTTCCTCTTTTGCTTTGTGAGGAGAAACGAACCAACGTCCTCCTGGTTTTTGATCTGCAGGCGGTGTGTGCTCTGGGTGGGATTCCAGATCACATGAATGAAAAACGTGAGTTTGTCTCGGCGCCGTCGTTGTGGAAAAGTTTCTTCTTCGTGGTCTTTTTGTCTCCTGACGCTTTGAGTTTGTGTCGCGTCAGGCGAGGCAGGAAGTGGAACGGAAAGCGACGCGTCACCGGATCTCCAGAACCAGGAGAACGAACCGAGTCAGGACGACACGGAGGACGTGGACTCCACGCTGCAGGACCTGAAGCCCCAGAAGGCCGTTTCCTCCTCTTCCTCAGGCAGCCATCACGGGAGCCACAAGAAGAGGAAGAACAAAAACAGACACAGGTCGGTGATGGTCACGTTTGACGATTGATTGATGGGAGTTTTTATTGATTGTTGATTTGTTTACATGTACAAACATGTCGGTGGGAGAAGAAGGTGTGACGATAAAACAAGAATTTTTAAAAATGCAACTATTAAAAAGTATAGAAATGTTTCCCAAACCTCATTTTATTTGGTCCCAAAACCCCTAAATTATGAAAAACAAAATATTTTCATCAACCAATAGACTTGCAGACTTTATCTGTGTATAATTAGTTATATATAAGTTACGTAAAAAATTGATAAAGAATGAAAAGAAACACAAAAGTCACAAGAACACACGAGCTACGTCTTTACTCCACCAACGAGAACGAGATCCGGTCTCACTGATGTATCCATCCGCCAACACGTGGTAAAGAACGAGATGCGGTCTCACTGATGTCATATCCATCCGCCAACACGTGGTAAAGAACGAGATGCGGTCTCACTGATGTTGTGTCCGTCCGCCAACACGTGGTAAAGAACGAGATGCGGTCTCACTGATGTTGTATCCATCCGCCAACACGTGGTAAAGAACGAGATGCGGTCTCACTGATGTTGTATCCATCCGCCCGTCTCCTGACGGTGTGTGTGTGTGTGTGTGTGTGCATCGACAGCGGTGTTGTGTATCCGTAGCCCCCGTCTCAGGTCGTGAACTAACAGCTGCTGCTCTCTTCCTTTCCCTAATGCTGCCCCCCCCCCTTCCAGTCCTTCTGCCATGTTTGATTATGACTTTGAGTAAGTCTGACTTTTACTTCCTGTTCCTGTGGTGTCGGCGTCCCGCCTGCTGTAAGAACCCATCCTTCACTTCTCCAGTGTTTGTCCTGCTTCTAGAGGCTCCGCCTGCTAGCTCACGCCAGCTGCATGCCACCATGTCTGTCTTTAGTTTGGAATGCGGCCAGCATGATCTTAGACGCTCCTGCTTGCTGTTGGGGGTTTAATTCCTTTAATATTGCTCCAACTCTCTTGGACTCCTCAGATCTTTTTACCGGGTTTCTGATTTCTGCACGTCATACACCAACATCATTTAGCGCTGTTGTGTTGGGGGGTATTTAGGGGGTATTTGGGGGTATTTGCAGCCTTCGTCATCCTCCGTTGGCATCAGAAGCAGCTTCATCGTCTGACGTTTTTACAGCTTCGTTCTGTTTCTGTTGCAGATTCGACATGAAAGTCAACAAGAAACCGAGAGCCGTAAGTCCGTTAATCCGTTAATCGTCTTATAAGAGTCAGAATACGTCACAGCAAAATGGTTTTGTTTCTGAAAATGTTTAAAAATCTGCTTTGTTTGACTTTTATTTTGCATTGAATTTAGTTTCGCTGATGATGAATTTCTCTGTTTGACGTGATTTTATTTTCTGTCCCCTCCAGGATTATGCTACCTAAAAACTGGACCGACGAGGACAAACTAAGAGTAACAAAGACTTCTGTGAACTTTTTATGCCTTTTTTTTTGTTGTTCCAACTCGTTGTGTTTCCACCTGTACTGTGTTTGTTGCTGTGGTTTCGATCTGACTGGCCGGTTTGGTTATTGATAGATTGATAGATGGAACTCGACTCGTTCACACAGGAGAACAGAACCGGACCGGATCGGTGCATTCTCGCCTCCAGGAAGCCGTCATCTTGTATAGTGTTTAAAAAAAAGAATGTATTTATTATGTAGTTAATTTTCATGCCTCATTTTTGTAAAAAAAAGAAGAAAAAAAGTGTTTTTTCCTTTTGTTAAAAGCCAAATACCCTGAAATACCCCATATTCTTTTATTACATGTTTTATTTTCAAAATAAAATTCCAGTAACTTTTTGTTTTCTTGAACAGTAGTGCGTTTGTTTTACTCATCATTGTAACAAAACGTCAGTCCCACACATGAAACAACCTGAATTTAACCGCGTTAAAGCAGGAATGTTCACTCCTGACAGGAAACACGTTTTTATCAGAGTTAAAAGTATCGATTGATATTTAAAGTGTTTTGATTGATCTCATGTTTTAATAGATGATTAAAGTGTTTGATATTAAAGTTATAACTTGTTTTGAGCCCCTCTATCCGCTAGGGGGCACCAGAGCGCACGACGCTGGTTTTAGTCAAGGGATTTTCATGTCGAATGTCGAGTTTGTCGTTAAAATCTACGAATAACTAATTTGGTTGCGTTTTAAAGACATTGGACTTATTTTACAACAAAATTCACATAGTGGAACTATAATTTTATGAAAGCCGGATGAATTTAGACGTATGACTACAATGACTTTGTTGTAAATATAACTATTATAACCCCACAGATTTTTTTTTCTATTATCAAAGATATTTATCTTCTAAATCTTCTTTTTTTTTTTTAATCCAAGATCTTCAAATTCATAAAATCTGCCTTAAATGTGACCAACATCCTCCTATATTATGAAATAATATAAAACTCCATATTCAGAACAAAATGTATTTTAGAAAGGGAAAAAAAAAGTACATTGGCTGAAAAAATCTTGATTCTCACATGAATCTTAAAACTATTATTTACAGACTTGTAAGAGTTAAAATTAGGTTCTCCGGACATGAAAATGACCCACATTTCGAGTTTTATGAGTTTCTTCTCCACATTAGAGATGAAATTAAGACCTTTACGACCTGCGTCATTTAGAAAACTGATTTACGTCAGTGTCTGGACCGTGTTTGTTAAATGAATTCAGTCGATTAGTCACCTGTACGTGTCTGATGTGATTCATCTGCAAAAGAAAACACCTGTCGGCTGTCGTAAAACCATCTGCTGGTTCAATGAAGATCAATCTGGAGGCGATTCTGACGAAATCCAATATTTTTCATCCCCGATTTACTTTTTACTGAATCCACAGACTGATTAGTGAGACCCCACATGTGGCCCTGGTCCCTCTGGTGAAGGGCCCCCCCCGGCTTCCCCAACATCCTCCATCCTGTACGAGAAAAACCAGACGGAGACGGGAAACGGAGATGTCTGAGATGTTTCTAGTTTTTTTGGAACAGAAACACTCTGACATTTGAAGCCGGTGTGTTTTCACCCCTGGGGGGGGGGGGGGGGGGGCGCAGCAATAGGCTCGACATTCCTCCTCACAGATGTGACAGCGATCAATTTGTGCGGTAGCTCAACCCGTGTTAGCACATGCCTGAGTTACGTTTACGAAGCGTGATACAGGGGAAAAATTTGCTAACGTGTTTTTTTTGTCAGACGGATCCCCGAAGACGGGTCTGAACTTAGTTGCATTTAAAGAAAATAACTTTTTACAATAATCAAAGATGAACCTGCAGCATCGATCTGTTATTCTCTGGCTAACATTAGCCTAAAACACTACCTGGAATGTGTTGTTACGTATAAAACAAGATCTTAGAACTACATTATGAACAATTAGCGTAAAATATTTTTGAAATAAATAAATATAATGTTCTTTTGGCTTTGCCCTTCAGGGGTCGCCACAGCGAATCAGTTGCCTCCATGTAACCCTGTTTTCCATCTAAATCATAGATGTGATTCCCATGTTTGATTTGGCAAAAGTTTTACGTCGGATGCCCTTCCTAACACAACTGTATTTATCCGGACTTGGGACCGACACAATAAGACACTGGCTTGTGCCTTCTTGCTGCTAAATTAAATAAAATATTTGTAGTAATAATAATAATAAAAATAAAATAATCATAATATTAATAGTACAATAGCAATTATAATAATAATAATAATTATTATTATTATAATTATAATTATTATATATTTTGTATTTTTTGCTAAATTTAACTATGAAATATATATATATATATGTATATATGTATATATATATATATACTACTGTATATATATATATATATATATATATATATATATATATATATATATATATATATAAAATACGCGTATATATTATAGATATCTTTGTGTGTGTGTGTGTGTGTGTGTGTGTGTGTGTGTGTGTGTGTGTGTGTGTGTGTGTGTGTGTGTGTGTGTGTATGAAGCTTCAGAATAATAACTGGTGAATTAAAGATGGACAACAGGGTTCATAACAACCCTTATTTTGAGAAATACTTTTTTTATCCTGTCGCCATGACGACTCAGATAACATTCCGGTCATACCCTGTTCCCATAAACTCAGGTATTCCTCCGACCTCCTGCTGAACGGCTGCAGCGACCACAAAGCCTGCTGGGAAATATTTCCTCTAATAGATAACAGGCAGCCTGCCGACCCCCTGGGGTCACCAGAACCCGTGAGGCCCACATCCTGTTCCAACACAAATAAACTTCAGTGGCATCGCCGTGACGACAGACAGCCTGATGCTGGAGATGTTCTGACAGGTGATTCTAATTCAGTCTCTGAATAAACAAACATCAGGAAGAAGAATTCCTCAAGCGGCCGAGCCTTCTTTGGAGAAATGGAACATGACGAAAAACATCCAGCCTGGCGACCACGTGAGATTTATTTCTGAAAGAGTCGCGTCAGAATATTCAAGGAAGAATCGCCGTTTACGACTGTTTATCAAACGAGTTTATTTTAATCACGTTTCTGTTCCGGGATTTAAAAAAACCAAAACAAGTTATTTTTCCTTCAAATGTTTAAATAAATTTTACAAGTTAGCTCAGATATTTTAATCACAGGATTAACAGTAAAACCACACCAGATAATCCCGTTTGTTATTCCGGTAATTATGTGAGGTGTAATCTGGAAAATCCACTTAAAGGATTAAAAGTCTAATGAGAGACGACAAATTAGGTGTGAGTGGAGTCATTTGAGAAAAATCCTCCCTGTGGTTAAAAACAGACATGAAGACAATTCAACAGAAACACATCAGGTGGTTAATCTGATCTCAATCCGTCATCTCGCCTCCAATCCCAGAACGGTTTTGGTTTTACAGTAAGAAGACTTTCCCAGAACCGGTTTGTGATTAAGATTAAGGGAAATCAACCAGGAACTATTTTTTTAGGAGAATTGATACGCAAACGTTCGTCCTCCTATGAAGTAAAACTCATAAATGACTTTAGGGTCTACCTAACCCGGGGCAGATGGTCCATGAAGATCTACCCCCCCCCCCAACATCTGGAGGACAAGGGAAAGAAATGAACGAATGAAATGAAAAGGAGGCGTCACTTTCACACAGTGTAGGAAATATTTTCAGTATTTTAGACACGCAGGCTGTCAGTAAGTCGCTGAACCTGCAATTCAAGAGACAACGCACACACACACACACACACACACACACACACACACACACACACACACACACACATATATACAGTATATATGAATATATATCAATAGCGCTGTGATGCTGTAAAACCAGAACAATGAGTTTCTAGCTTGACGGTGACGATGTGCGATTGAAGGATATTAACATATATAACCCAACATTCCACGTGTAATTCTACATTTGTTGCATAAATACCTCGTTTTATTGTTGCCTACATAAATGCAGCGATAGTCGATAAATGCGTCATTATTAAAACCTACTTAATTCATTGCTGTCTAAGTCACAGTAAAACATTATTTTATTATTATAGTTAGAACACAGCCAGTCATTGATTTGGCATCGAACGTTACTTTGATTAAAATGTTTTTGATTTGTATGATTAAATAGAGTATTATAACCGCATTGTGTTATTTTACTTACAAAGGAACCTTCTGTTTCACTCTGAAGCTGACAGAAACTGACGGGTTGAGTTATATTTTCCATATAGATTCTGTAGTCACTGAAGTTCTGACGTGTCTGAATCAGCCTGAGGTTTGGTTCAGAGCCCAGCGACTCGTGAAAGCGTCTCCTCCACACATGCTAGCACTAATCTGAAACGCATTCCATCCATTCTAAAGACATTTAAACCTTTAAAGAGTTTATGTGACATTTTTATGCCTGTGATTTATTTTCATATATGAATTTGAACTTAGATAGATAGATAGATAGATAGATAGACAGACAGACAGACAGACAGACAGAGAAAAACACACCCAGTCTCTGTTCATTTAATGTCCAAGGCCTAAAAAAACCAACGCTATGAGAAGGTATCAAAAGATGTCTTAATTATTGAGACGTTTTTATTGTTCTTAACTGTAAATAAATATGAAATTCTATATTTTTTTTATTTGAACATCTTTTTCCCTAATTTTTGGCAGCGGTTCCACGTCAGAGCCGATCCCAGCCGACACCGAAGGGCTCCCTGGAATACGGTTAACATTTATTTTCTCGTGGTGTCTTTGTCCTGATGGGACTAAAAGGAAAAATTCTGCAAATATAATTGTCATGACAAAAGAGACGCAAATCCTCCTAAAATCATGTCGGGCAGAACCTGTTCTGGTCTTTTATTCTGTGGAGGTATTTAGGTGCCCGTTTCCTCCAGACGTGTGGATTCAGACGCGTCGCAGCTTCAGACGACAAGTCAGCACCATCTGTAAGTGTCATTTTATAATTTTCTTATTTTTATAGCTTGTGTAGCACTGTAGACGTTCCAGAAAGCTAGGGCCGACCTCTGACCTCTGACCAGAGACCAACGGGGGTGTTTAAATAACCAGATTGTAAGACTACAGACAGAAATAAACGATATGACGATAACACTGATTTTGGGGCTAAAGCCACCGATCATGTTTGATGAAATGGTTCTCCAAACAGAAAAGAACCTTCACAAGATGAACCTGAACACGGTTGTCATCCTGCTGCTCTTTCTTGGTAAGTTGTCATTATTAATAATCAATTATTACTTATCAATAAATCGACTCATATTGACTCAGAATCAGATTTTTATAGTAAATTATTTCATCGTGTTATCAAGCCGCCTCAGGCAACACCCAGAGCACAACGCCAGCAGCAACTCCTGCAGCAACAGCAACCACCCCCACGGCTTCAGCAACTCCTGCAGCAACAGCAACCACCCCCATGGCTTCAGCAACTCCTGCAGCAACAGCAACTACCCCCATGGCTTCAGCAACTCCTGCTGCAACAGCAACCACCCCCATGGCTTCAGCAACTCCTGCAGCAACAGCAACGACCCTGATGGCTCCAGCAACTCCTGCAGCAACAGCAACTACCCCCATGGCTTCAGCAACTCCTGCTGCAACAGCAATTACCCCCATGGCTTCAGCAACTCCTGCTGCAACAGCAACCACCCCCATGGCTTCAGCAACTCCTGCAGCAACAGCAACTACCCCCATGGCTTCAGCAACTCCTGCAGCAACAGCAACCACCCCCATGGCTTCAGCAACTCCTGCAGCAACAGCAACTACCCCCATGGCTTCAGCAACTCCTGCAGCAACAGCAACTACCCCCATGGCTTCAGCAACTCCTGTAGCAACATCAACGACCCCCATGGCTTCAGCAACTCCTGCATCAGTGTCAACATCAACAACAGCAACAACAATGCCAATGACAACAAATGCTGCAGCAGTGATCAACAAAAGCAGTTGCCTCTTCATCACAGCGGTTGTCACGGCGATCTTTCTGCGTTAAGAACTGGACTAAACGATGGTTCAATATTTCATTCGTTAGTTTCTTTGAAATACAACATTTTCAGCAACTGGAAACGCAATTTTTACCCCTTCATTCAAAATCAAAGAAACATAATTGTCGTTTCTACAACGCAACTGAAAACACAGCAATCGCTGACGTGGGACTTTTTACTGTTCAGAAACTTTTTATCAGTTGTATTCAGTTCATTGTCATGAGGCGCGACGTGAGACATCCACACAATTATACTATATATAATAATTATTCGTTAAATTTTCTGTTTTATTTATTTTTCATATAAATCTGTTAAACCTTAACAGGAAACTCACTGAAATATTTTGACATTCAAAAATTTAACCTCAGGTGTTTTTGGAGGACATACCAAAACTTTATTTTTATTCTAACAAACACTTCTGAAGTCATGTATAAATACTATATATAGTTTCTATACTATATATAGTATAATCAGTCAAATTAAAATTTTTGTTGAAATAAAAAGACTTTTTTCGCACACCGTTCCCTTCAGGGGTCGTCCATCCATCTGACAGATGGAGTTTCTCTATACGCTGATGACACTCTGTTATTGTACAGGTCCGTATTTTATTTTGTAAAACACTCAACCTCAAAAATATGAGGTTTCAAATCCAAAACCTGACTTCTGAAAATAAAAATCAGCAACATACAAAACCAGACTGACTGCACACAAAAAGATAGATTACTTCATTATTATTCAGTTCTTTTTTCACTATATATATTTATTTTTTTCTACACATATACAGGTCAGAACACAGACACACACATACACAAAATATTACTGAAATGAAACACAACGGGTATGTGACATCCTAAATCGCGTCAGAATTTACCATCTGTCCCTGAGTGCTGCTTTGTTCTGCAGGTTCAAATTCATCCTGAGGCAAAACAGAATTGATGCATACGGAAATTTACTCACACCAATACCTATAATTTATAAAAGTTACACCGTCATTAAACCCAGGGAACATCATCAGAACAGGAAAAGATATGTCATCCAACCAGTTTCACGTGTCCTCAGATATTTATAACGCAAAGCATTAACAGCTAGTATTTTTCCGTTGACAACACTTAGTCATCAGCAAACAGGAATTATCTGCGTGATTGTGCGATTCCGAGGTCCTCCCGTGGATATTAAAGCTGTCGTCCGTTCAAAAGTCCAACACAAACGATGCCAGACAGATAGATTCACAGCAACCAAGCCCCGAAGAAAATTTCGGCTCGGCTAAAAGACACAAAAACGTTCTTCCCCTATCAAGTAAACCTCATATAGTTACTTATGGAGGGGCGGGGCCACGGCAGGCTGGCTGAATTGTACATTTGTTGCATAATTTGTTTTATTGTCGCCTGAATAAATTTAACAATAGTCGATAAATGCTTCATTATTGAAGCCTACATAATTGATAGTTGTCTAAGTCAGTTATAAAGAGATCCCAGTTGCTTCTAGTTGCTGGTAAGATATCGAGTGACAAGTTTGACCTTCGTACAGTTCATCTTTATTGATTGCTATAGTTTACAACACATACAATCAATGATGTGGTATCAAACTTTACTTTGATTAAAATGTGATTGATTTGTGTAAAGTACACACGTGATCCGTCATCTTTTATGATTTTATGGTGTGTTACATTTTTAATTTTTTAATATTTTTTTTTAATCTTGCATTTTTCGAGTGTTGTGTTACTCGTTCTGTACTTAAACCCTCCGGTTCTTTAATCTCGAGCTGAAGGTGTCTCCTCAATGACACAATTTGTGGTACGAATAAAGTTTCCTGAAGACGGAGCGAACGTCTGCAGAAGAGTGCTCGTCAACGTTGTTTATTTATTTATTTAATCTTTATTACATTTCTTGACTTCCACTCATTGCTATTGTGTGATATGGAGAGTTAGCTGGTGCAGCTAGCACAGCCACACCCACTCTCTGTCACCTGATCAGTGCAGACCAATCCCCATCACCACCAGGACACATTAGCATATCGGTATCACGTACAAAACACGACACCAATAACATAAGTACAACCGACTATATATAAACACGTTTTTACTTCTCAACGCTAACTGAAGATTCACTGCGTATAAAAACCACCGAGTCATGCTGTGAAGCACTGTGGTCAGAGCTAGCTAACGCTAACTGGGCAGCTAGCTGAATTAAAAAGGTAGCTAAAGGAAACTGAGGAGGTAACCTAGCTAAGCAGAAGCTACCCGATTAAACATAAGCAAATTAAAGCTGTTAGCTTGTGAACGTTGCTATCAAACCTCAAGAGAACTAAAGTACAGATCTTCTCTTGTTCAACTTAAGAAAAATATAGATGCTAGCTCAGAAAAATCGACGCAAGCGATACAAACAGGGTCAACAGGTGAAAAATAGCTTCTGGGGCTAACAGTCATGTTAATTTTCTCTGCTGAATAAAATAGAAATAAAACAAAAGCAAAGAGTTAAACTGCAGACATTAGACTGATTCATTTAATGTCCAAGGCCAGTGATTTGAGACGGGATCAAAAGATGTCTTCAAAGTTGAGACGTTCTGTTGAGCTGAGATTGTTCTTAATTGCAAAGGAATTGTCATTTCCATTATTTTTTCCTATTTTCTGTTAAAACCACCTAAACTTGTCTGTGTAGGTTCTCAGTTATCCAGGTCATGGTTATCCAAAGTTGTTTCAGTCAATCCACCGGACTTTTAAGAAAGTTTCCAAAGACGTTGAACCTTCTTCAGTTTCAGGAACTAGTTTTCCGTTTTCGCCGAACAAGGTTCCTGATGCTGCCGTACGTGGCTTTGTCTTGATGCGATTAAAAAAAAACCCTTTGCAATAAATGACACAACAAAGGAGAGGTAGATACTCATAAAATAATGTTGGGCAAAACTTGTTCTGGTCTTTTATTCTGTGGAGGTATTTAAGTGCCCGTTCTTCCGATGGCCACGCCAATCGTCAACAGATTCAGACGCATCGCAGCTTCAGAGGACAAGTCGACAGACAGAATCTGTAAGTACGTCGTTTCGCCATTTCTTATTTTCATAAGTTTTGTGGAACTTCTCGAAAGCTATAAAGTCGACCGACAGAAATAAACAACATGATACTAATATTACTTTTGGGACTGAAGTCCCCAATCAATTTATGGTGAATATTTCTCATATAACTGAATTAAATTAAATATACTTTAATATAATTCAGTAAATTTAGCATTCAGTCTGTACACAGATTACTGTCTAAAAGATGACGGAGTTAAAATCGATGTTCTCCAAACAGAAAAGAACCTTCACAAGATGAGCCTGAACACGGTTGTCATCCTGCTGCTCTTTCTTGGTAAGTTGTCATTATTAATAATCAATAGATCGATTTGCTTGAAATATGGATTCATAATCAGATTTTTATAGTAAATTATTTCATCGTGTTATCAAGTCACCTCAGGCAACACCCAGAGCACAACGCCAGCAGCAACTCCTGCAGCAACAGCAACGACCCTGATGGCTCCAGCAACTACTGTTGCAGCAGCAACGACCCCCATGGCTCCAGCAACTACTGTTGCAGCAGCAACGACCCCCATGGCTCCAGCAACTACTGTTGCAGCAGCAACGACCCCCATGGCTCCAGCAACTACTGTTGCAGCAGCAACGACCCCCATGGCTCCAGCAACTACTGTTGCAGCAGCAACGACCCCCATGGCTCCAGCAACTACTGTTGCACCAGCAACGACCCCCATGGCTCCAGCAACTACTGTTGCACCAGCAACGACCCCCATGGCTCCAGCAACTACTGTTGCACCAGCAACGACCCCCATGGCTCCAGCAACTACTGTTGCACCAGCAACGACCCCCATGGCTCCAGCAACTACTGTTGCACCAGCAACGACCCCCATGGCTCCAGCAACTACTGTTGCACCAGCAACGACCCCCATGGCTCCAGCAACTACTGTTGCAGCAGCAACGACCCCCATGGCTCCAGCAACTACTGCATCAGAGTCAACAAACACGACAACAACAGCAACAACAATACCAATGACAACAAATGCCGCAGCAGCGATCAACAAAGGAAGTTGCCTCTTCATCACAGCAGTTGTCACGGCGATTCTCCTGCGTTAAGAACTGGACTAAACGATGGTTCAATTGTAGAAAATAATTTTTATATCGCGGAATTTCGTTTTTTGCGGGTGGTCCCGGAACGTAATACCCGCGAGTAATGAGGGATTACTGTGTTCTTTTTTCCACTTTGTATGTATTTCACACATTTAGAGGTAGAGCACACACAAACAAACACACACACACACTGAAACTGAAACACACACACAGGTATGTGACATGTTTCAAACACGTCAATATTTATGCATCAGTCCCGCGTGACGAGCGCCCGGAGGTTTAACGTCATCCTGAGGCTAAACGTCATCTCTCGTTTCTGCTGATGTCTTTTCTTTTAGTCACTCTGACAGGAATAGAATCATCTACACACGGATGGATGGAATATTTTCATATGTAATTATTTTAATTGAAGCCGATTAAACATTCAGCAGTCAAAAAAAAAAAAAAAGAACCTACAGGTTATTAAAATATTCATGTGTTAAAATCTCGTTTTTCTTTATTCTTTTCATAGTTTGTCTTAGACAGCCTCAAAGTTTGATGTCATTTATTCATTTAATTTGATTTTCTCTAAACTTTATTTTCTCACTGACTGCAGTCATTAAAATCAATAATATGGTATCAATAGAAAATTAATAGTAAAATCATTCTTTACTCACAGGTCAGTGTTTCAGGAACTCTGAAACATTAGTCTGGTAGCTAACCTGATATTTAGCTGGAGGATTCATCAGATCCCAGGCTGGTTTCCATGGTAACTGAGCTCAAACTATGTTAAACGTACTTTATGGAACCAAATCAGGTTAAAATAAGCTGGACTAATCAAAATAATCCTCATTTGTTTGATAAGATTGCTTTATGTCATCGATCTATGACCAGGTTGTTTTAGTTCTAAATAAAACAACACACAGGTAATACAACAGAACGAGGATAAAAAGCTTTAAACTGTGGGAACCTTCAACAGAATTGATTCATAATGTGATTTTTTTGTAATTTTTTAAATCTCTAATATTAAAAAATAAAGTTCTAACGTTATTACAACTCGGACAAATCTGGGAAGGTATGTCATCCAACCAGTTTCCTGTGTCCCCAGAGAAGATATTCATCACACAAAGCATTAGGAATGAGTGATCTGTTCACTGACAACGCCTTGTGAACAGTGAAAAGGAGTGATTTACATCATCGTGCAGATTCTGATGTCATCCTGTGGATATTTAAGCCGCCGTCAGTTCAGGGCAGAACCTCAAAAAGTCAAACGGCAAAGGATACCAGACAGGTAGAGACTCGTCCCGGCTTCAGAGAGGCAACGCAACTTCGTATTTGTGAGCATTTGATGATTATTATTTCAGTCTTTCTCACTTAATTTAATTCATCATGTCTGTCTTTAATTAATTATTATCATCCTAAATATGGAGTGGGTACTTTAATTTAAATTTTTTTTCCCGCAAACAGAAAAGCACCTTCACACATTGATGATGAAGATCGTTGTCGTCCTGCTTTTGTGTGTTGGTGAGTTGAAGTTTCCACCGATCAATAAATATGACACGCAGATCAATTTGGAAATGTGATCGTTGCTCAAACACTGATTCTTCCCTGTTTTGACCAAACAGTTGGAGGCAACATCCAATCCATGATCGCAACTGCCCAAACGACGGAAGGGCTATCGACAACAGCAGCCGTCACGGAGGTTACAATAACGGACGGATCAACGGAACAATCGACCGACGGATCAGTGATGAGATCAACAGAAGGATCAACGGAAGGATCAACGGAAGGATCAACGGACGAGCCAACCGTTGAACCAGCAACAGAGGTTACCGTGTTCGTGACCCAATCACCGACGACGAGCGCTGCACCGGCACTGATCGGCAAAACAAGTTTGCTTTTCCTGACAGCGATTGTTACGGCAATTCTTTCGCATTAAATACTTGGACTCAAATGACAAACTTTGCACCTAATTCTATTTTCTCCATAATTTATTGCTGTTGATCAGTATTCGTTGATGTCTTTCTCCTTAAAAATGACTTGATTTACTCTATTTATTAATTGAAACTGCAATGAAGACTAGTATAAATCAATAATTGCATACATGAAAATGTTACTTATCCATTCTGACACATGATGACTCCGCTTGATGCAATCAAATAAATATATTTAAATACTTCTGCTTCAGTAATTTTGTGCGGAACGGCTCAAATTATGTGCGACAGGCTGGCGCAGACGGTAGCGCTGTCGCCTCACAGCAAGAGGGTTCCGGGTTCGAGTTCTTCCCGTGTAGAGTTTGTTAGTTCTTCCCGTGTCCATGTGGGTTCTCTCAGGGTTCTCCGGCTTCCTCCCAACTCTGAACACATGCAGCTGAGGTAATGGATCGGTTCCAAATTGTCCGTAGGTGTGAGTATGTTTGTGAGTGGTTGTGTTCAGAGCATCTCCCCCGTCTCTATCCAACAAGTCCGCTGAGATAGACTCCGGCAACCCCCGAGAAACAGAAAATGAATGAATGAACAGCTCAAATTTTGATGCAGATCTGGATCCAATTGCACATCCTGACAATCTGAATTCATTCCCGTATCTTCATCAGAATGCACTCAGGTCTTCCCCCGTCCAGTGTTCGCTGTTACCCAAACTTGGCAGATTTATATCAGGACAAACGGGCGGTTTATCGCGGCAGAAACAGTCTCTGCGTGATTTTGCTTGTGCAGTTAAACTTGTTTTGCTATTTGAAACAAAGACGAGTCAGTCAACTACTTGCAATACCCCTCCTTTTTGCTGTCTTTGTATGATTAAAATAGATTAACCCTAATCCCAGTGAGTAGTTCTAGGGTGGTGTTCAGAGTTTGTCTATTCTCACAGTGTCTCTCTGGGTTCTCTGGCTTCCTGTGTGTGCATAACCATGTGACCTGCGAGGAGGATAAGAATTGTTGTAGCCCCAGATCTGGGGTCAGGAACAGAGACTTGATCTGGATCTGAAGGACTGAATGAACCTACAGCCACAAAAAAAATGTTCAAAATGTTTTCTTTTGAAGGATTTCACCTGAAAAAATAACTCTTTTTTCAGAAAGTCCTTTGTGTTGTGGGTTCCTTTCAGTGCCTATAGAATACATTTAGGTTGGTACCTTGTCTAATCTTACAAAACAAGAAACTGATGGAAAATTCCCTTTGTTGGATGATAGTCTCATCATGGTCGCTCCTGCTGGCCAAGCAAGGAAGTGATATCAATAAGGCCGTTCGGGAATGCGAGCACCTTCATTGTCTGCTTGTTGCCAAGGCAACTTACCTTTGACGTGCATCCACATGTTCATTGCTCTTGTTACGCCTTTTATAGGCTTGATCAAATACAGACAGACCCCCAAAAACCATTTCTGACCAAACAAGACATCCAAGACAGTTTCATCAAGACGAACGACCAACAGTACAGGTTCTTTATCGCAGCACGTCCATTCAGCGGGCTAACTTCATCATACCAGGAGACCCCAATTAGCTGTTGGTCTGCCCTGCTGTTTAATTCTCCTCATAAGGAAGACTATCAAAATCAGATCGACAATATTTGCATTGTCCACCATTGTGCACACCTTGCTAGCTGGCTAGGTCTCTCCTAACTTAACCAACAGTATGAATGATTGACAGAACAAGGGTATTAAACTTGAACAAAGAAGTGTTGAAATTCTATTGAACTAAGCAATTTCACCAAGCAAACAACAAGAAACGGGTAGCAGCCTGTTGTCAGACTTCACGTCTATAATCTGCGATGGACTGAGCTTCCAGTGCCACTGCAGATTATGCAAGTGATTTATATCTCAAAATAGCTGTCAATCAAAAGGGTTTCCGCCTTCCAACTGATCGTTCAATCATTAAATGACAGTCTAGCGTCTAGACTGGCCAAGGCTAGCCCAATGCCCCATTCACCCCTAGAGAAGCCGAGCATCCGGGGGCGGGACAGAATAGTGGCATTTATCCAATGACTATCGAGTTTTGAGGTCATAAAAAACTTCTCCATCTAATCCAATGGACACTCGGCTTCTACGGACAAACGCATTAATGCTACAGGAATGTATGCATAGTTAAAATTAATGAGTTAGTTGACTGTACTGAGTACCGGTAACCAATTCTGAATAAACACATGCTGGTGAAGGTGTTCTGTCGAAAATTATGCAATTAAAAATGGAGCCAATGGTCGTCTGCTCAAGAAAACATTTTAGCAAATTTGTCACATATTGCTGAACACTTTCAAAATGTGGTTTGAAGGGTCAAGAATTCCCTGGAAGTGCAAAATTTTGTGTTTGTGTTTTAACCATTTGTGCAACACTGTTTTGACTGGTTTTCACCTTCATTTCCTTTGTTTGAACATGACACAATGTTGGCAAAGACTTTATGCAGTTCTACTGTGCTGAGGGTAACAGTAGCATGCTAAGACAAGAGGCAATGAGCCAGATAAGACAGCAACAAAATGGGACAATTAGAGAAAAAAGGTCTAGATGTGAACATTTCAGCAAAACGTTTGTGTTGCATCAGGTCCAAATGACCCAGCATCAAGCTATAGCCCAATCTTTCCATCTCTACCCTTTATGGGCTCTGATTGGTGACCTGACTTGAGTAGGCTTGATGTTTCCTCAAGTTAGTAACAAGTTAACGACAAAAGGTTAACCTGAAGTTGAGTGTTGCAAATGCAAAGTATCCAGAACAAGAGAGACACACAGCAGTAACTCTCTGAGATTATGGCTGTCAAGTGAAGGTTTTCATGTATTTATACCCTCAAGTGTTCTCAGGTCAAGTGCTTTAAGTGTTTTCTCAGAGCGTTTCTCATGAGAACTTAGAGAATTTCCATTTTAGTGGAAAGGAATGTGAGGCTTTGATGTCAGGTTGGTCGGAAGGTGAAAGCTTTCAACCCTCATATCTGTTTCTGTACATCTTACTGTGGTGTATTTAACACAGACACAAATGGAAAAAGGCAAACTAAGACAGACAGACAGACAGACAGACAGACAGTTACATTTTGACAAAAATCATTTGTGTTTCACATTTTACCAACATTATGATTAAATCAATAAGAAAGGGGCAAAACACACCTAGGTTTCTTAGTGCACTAATACTGTGCACAACTGAATTTTGATCAAGATCTCAATCTCGTGCTCGGAAGCGTTTGCACTTCTGAAATCTCTCGTGCAATGAGTTCACTTCTGATTGAGCCAAGAGAAACATTACGTGACCCAGTTTTGACAAGCAGCACACAGAATGTCAAGCAAAATGAAATTGCAGATATGCAGATATTTTATCAAAACAAGGCAGAATTAAATCAGCAACCCATTCCCCTCCTCCCCCCAATACATTGAAAAATAAAATAAAAAAGAAATTAAACAGGATTATTTCTCTCCTTCTCAATTGAAAATAAAAAGTATAGGCCTTTAGAATATTTCAAAGGTTCAGTTTATGTACGGGTGCCTCAACATTTCTTTTGAAGCTACTGGAGCGAAACGATTCTGGCTCATAGATAAGGAATGTGTTTTTTTTACGTATGTGGGTAGAGTTATAAATATCCTTATAATCACACTGAAGTCATACATTGGTTTGTGAGATTGTGCAGAAACTCCTGAATGTTTTCTACACAATGTGGTTTAGAATCAGTCTTGGGCAAAGAAAGAATGCATTAGATTTTGGTGAAGTTTCATATAAAGAACCTATACAGACTTTTTCACCACTGCAAAATGAAAACCATGATCACTGTGAGTTAGATCATGTCATAGTGACCTATCCTGTTTTATATTAATAAAATGTGCTGATTTCATATTTTTCTATGTTGTTTATCCCATTTGTCCAGAGTCACCACCTTTGCTTTGGAAACCCTGTTTAACTGTGTTAGTTCAGTTAAAATTGCACACCTGGATTCCTTATGCTTTATTTAAGCATAGTTGTGATAAGAGAACAATCTATGACGACAGTGCTCTTGGCTTTTATTGGCACTTACTGCCAGTTGGACACAAACTGAGTCCTATCAAACCAGTTGGTGTACATGGATTCTTTACATGTTATTCTGTATCATGTCCTGTTCTGTCATCACTTTGGCAAGAACAAAGCTTTGTTTGAGATACCTGTGTTGAAATAACCGTCATTATGACTCACAGAGCTCAGGCTGATTGGTTTAACTTTAGATGTCGGGCATATCTTCAATTAGCTGATATTCAAAGTTGGGTAAATGGGGCAGAAGAAAGCGAAACGTCTTAAAAATAGAAGCATGATTTTTGTTGACAAAAAGGAATAACAGGGAAAAATAAATTTTCAGGTCATTATGTTCATTCTGTAGATTTCCCAGTTTGGTATCAGTAGAATAATTTTTTTATTCAATTTTTTTTATTAAATTAAATTTAATTCTATGTATTTATGTATCTGTCATCCGCTATAACAAATGAAATCAAATAACTACCTCCCTATCTACCTACCTACTTAGTGTTGTAATGCGTCAACTGGCCGCTAGGGGTCACTGCTGCTCAGAGCGGCGCTGTATCCTGCCACAAATCGCAGCATCCAAGGGGAGAAGAAGAAGAAGAAAGATGGCGGCGGCTAATGTTAGCTAGCAGGTGGGGCTAGAAAACATTGCGCTCTTGAGCTTTTTGCAGAATTTAATCTGCGAGCGGGGACCAGCTATCACTAGAAAGCTCCGTTGTGACGGCGAGACGAGGACCGGAAGAAGGTAACGAGCGGAAATCGTCGCGGGGCGGTGGTTGAGTAGTTTTCCGGAGGCTGTTTGTTTGCGTAGGGGGAGGGGGTCCAGGCTCCGGTCAGCTGTCCGTCACTCCCGTCAGGTTGGAGTTGGGATTCCTGCCTTCTTTTCTCTCTCCTGAAAAGTCTTCACGTAAAATCAGGAAGATTTCTGCATTTCTGGGTTAAACGTGTGTGTAAACACAACTTTATAAACTTCTTTGTCGACTAAAACCGTCAGGAAGAAGTTTTTTGTGTGTGGAGTGTTTGCAGGTCTCACGTTTTATCGCGATAAAATGCATCCCATAATAGTCACCGAACTGCATCGACCTATTGTGGTATTGTTACGTTTGCTTGTCTTTTAAATGAAATTCTAGCTCTATGTTGTTGTTTCTCTTGCAATAATTTGTGAATGCCCCAGATTGTGATCTATTCCACACCT
This sequence comes from Antennarius striatus, assembly GCF_040054535.1. Taxonomy (NCBI): domain Eukaryota; kingdom Metazoa; phylum Chordata; class Actinopteri; order Lophiiformes; family Antennariidae; genus Antennarius; species Antennarius striatus. Next base: position 1,238,749 of record NC_090789.1, on the reverse strand, counting down.
GACTCGGTAATCTACTGATAATGCCTGATTCAGTCTCAGGCCTTAAAGATCCATCAGAAGACAATCGTTTATTTGATTAGTAGAGGCTTGAAGTTCCATGAAGGCTCCATGACTGTAGATTCTGACTGTAAACCTGATGTTCATCGAGGGACTGAGTTGTTTTCCAGCTCGCGAGTGGATGAAGAGATGAATCCCACTGATGAGTGGAGATGAGTGGAACAATAACCAGTGTTTCCTCTCTCCTGACAGCCTGCAGTCATGGCAGCTCCAGTAAACATCCAGACTCCCAGTAAGACCTGGGAGCTGAGTCTGTACGAGCTGCACAGGAGCCCCCAGGTGAGAGAGAGAGAGAGAGTGTGTGTGTGTGTGTGTGTGTGTGTGTGTGTGTGTGTGTGTGTGTGTGAGAGAGAGAGAGAGAGAGACTGGTGAGTGTTGTCATAGACTGCTGTACCTTGAGATTTGAGTTTAATCTGTTCATATCTCGTAGAAAATCATCAAACCCCCAAAATTATGAAAACAAAAACATTTTTAACAACTAATAGACACGCAGACTTTACCTGTGTATAATTTATTATATATGTCATGTAAACAATGATAAACAATGAAAAGAAACGCAAAAGTCACGCGAACACACGAGCTGCGTCTTTACACCAACGAGAGCGAGTCCCGGTCTCACTGATGTTGTATCCGTCCACCAACACGTGGTAAAGAACGAGATGCAGTCTCACTGATGTTGTATCCATCCACCAACACGTGGTAAAGAACGAGATGCGGTCTCACTGATGTTGTATCCATCCACCAACACGTGGTAAAGAACGAGATGCGGTGTCAGCCGATTATTCCAGGGAATTTCGTTTTGTTTTTTTAAATTTCCTCTCGAGGCGTCAGTCAGATCTCCATCACGTCTGATAACTTCCGCGTTGCTGCTCAGGAGGCCATCGTGGACGGGACGGAGGTGGCGGTGTCGCCCCGCTCTCTGCACAGCGAGCTGATGTGTCCCATCTGTCTGGACATGCTGAAGAACACCATGACGACCAAAGAGTGTCTGCACCGCTTCTGCTCCGACTGCATCGTCACGGCGCTGAGATCGGGGTGAGCACTGGAGATGAATCTCCACGGCGACGGTGGTGTTCACAATCCGTGAAACTGATCGAGCTCCTCCCCTCGCAGGAACAAGGAGTGTCCGACCTGCAGGAAGAAGCTGATCTCCAGGCGTTCGCTGCGCCGCGACGCCAACTTCGACGCGCTGATCTCTAAGATCTACCCGAGCCGGGACGAGTACGAGGCTCACCAGCGGCGCATCCTGGAGCGGCTCAACCGGCTGCACAACAAGGAGGCGCTGAGCTCCAGCATCGAGGAGGGGCTCCGGCAGCAGGCCCGCTACAGGTCTGAGAGGTGGGGGCGGACAGGTGGAGCCCCCCGGGGACTGCCTACACATTAACCAGTAGAATAGTCACCTGAATGGAAGGTTCCACAGGTAGTCCTCAACTTATGAACACAGCCGGTTCTGAGAGGTTGTTTGTAAGTTGAATTGTTCGTAAGTCATTATTTATTAAATTTCAATCTATAATCTCCATATGAGGTCATTTAAATGTCATTACTACTCTAAATACTAATGTAATGTCATAAAGTAATGTCATTAATATTCTAAATACTACAGTAATATCATTACTACTGTAAATACTAAAGTAATGTCATTACTACTCTATGACATCATTATTTAAAGTAATGTCTATACTCCTCTAAATACTAATGTAATTACTGCTCCAAAAACTAAAGTAATCTCATTACTACTCGTGATTCACCTGATTGTTTTAAGGACGAACTGCAGGACGATAGTCGGACATGTTGAAGTGTGTTTGTTTGTATCTCTGAATGTTCATAAGTTGAGAACTACCTGTTTCTGCCCTGCAGGAACCACCGGGTGAAGAAACCCACTCAGGAAAGCGACAACACCACCTTCAGCGGTGGGGAAGAGAACGGCGACGCCCGCTCGCACCTGTCGCACGACTCCGCCCCCTCGCACACCCCTCACCCGTCTAACCACACCCCCTCGGAGGCGGGTCCGAGTCGCAAGCGTCCGCGGGCGTCGGATGATGGCTCAGCCGGCGAGGCAGACAGCAGCTGCCCCACCCCCCCGCTGAGGCCCCACCGAGAGGGGCCGGGCTCCGAGATTGAGCTGGTGTTTAGGCCACACCCACAGCTGGTCCACGCACAGGACTACAGCCAGACTAGGTGAGCCCCGCCCTCCTGCCTCGCCCAGTTTTCTGGCGTTCGCCTCTCATCGATGTGTCTGCAGGTACGTGAAGACGACGGCCAACGCCACCGTGGACCACCTGTCCAAGTACCTCGCCCTGCGGGTGGCGCTAGAGGAGGGGCGCTCCAACGGGGGGGCGGAGGACCGGGGGAGGAACGAGGGAGGAGGGACAGGAACAGGAAGTGGAATGACAGGAAGTGGAGACGGATCAAGTCTGAGCAACGTCAGCGAGAAACAGTACACCATCTACATCATGACCAGAGGAGGGCAGTACTCCGTGAGTGGCGCCGGGTTCTGGTTCCGACCCGTTCTCGTCGGATGACCTCTGACCCCGCTCTTAATCGCTCTTCCTCCTCAGACGCTGAACGGGTCTCTGACTCTGGAGTTGGTCAACGAGAAGTTCTGGAAGGTGCGGCGGCCTCTGGAGCTGTTCTACGCCCCGACCAAGGAGCCGCCACCGCCGCAGAAGACTCCGCCCCTTCCCCTCCCCCCCCAGAGGGAGGCGTGAAGCTCCGGATCAGCAAATGTTAATTTAACAGATGAAGTTTGATTTCTTTTGTGTTTTTTTTACTGGAATTTGAACAGACGGCCGCTTCAACACGTTTGTCAGACTGATCTGAGGTAAGCAGTCGTCACGGCGACGAGACGCGTTCACGTTCTTCACGGATCCGTTCACCTACAGTTTATAATCTGATATTTATCCAGTTAAAGACATTTCAAGTTTAGGCAGAGCCTCCAGTTTGTTTAAAAAATTTAAAACACAAAAAAAAGGTAAAAGTTGATCCAGAACCGGTTGGTTCATTTCCAGCCGTCACATCGTCAGCGAGGCTCGGACTTACAAAAGACTTTCCATCACCATGGAGACGAGCAGATGGAGATAGTTAAAATTTTGGGGACTTTTCTTTGAAATAGCAAAATTAAGGTCGCATATAATTTATATTCCAAAATATTAGCACCAATATTTTTACCTTTAATTCTTAGAAAGTTGTATTTAATCTTAATTATTGTTTTTCAGAAATGTAAAAAATCTCACGTTCAGGACAGAACATTTCACTTGGATTCCATCTCGCACTTTAGTTTCTGGTTGTAAAATCAGAAAATAAAGTTTTTAATTGATTTATGCAGAATTTAACAGAAAATCTGACTGAAGCGACTGATTTCATCTTTAATCCGTTCGTTTGCAGGAACAGTTTTAGGACCACCGTGAATATTTCAACATTTTTTAAACGTCTTGTTTTTTGCATGAGCCTCTCGGCCGTCGGTTCTGTTGGGTTTGACCTTTGACCTTTGCTCTACTTGTCTTGATGCACTTTATAATTCCTGCAGCCATGCAAGTTTTGCTACCTTCCCTGTTTTTATGAATTATTGTACATTATTAATGCAATATTCTCTTTCCCTCTGCTGTGTGATTCCACTATATTCTGTCAGCGATGCAGCACAATAAACACAAAAACAACACGTTTGCTGCAGATTCTGGGTTCTTATGCATGAAAATAGACCCACCCTGATGAACAGATCTGATCACGGAGGCGTGATTCGGTTCGATGAGGTTTTATTGAAACAAACAGGAAGCAGGGAGGTTTACTTCTTCTTGGACACGCCGACGGTGCGTCCGCGGCGACCGGTGGTCTTGGTGTGCTGACCGCGCACACGCAGACTGAAAGGGAAAGAAAGAACCCGTTAGCGCCCCCCCACAAGGGTTCTAATCCCTCTGAAGCGCTCCAGCTTCAGATGGATAAAGATTTGGTTCAAGTGTTTCAAGGACAGGCTCGCTCTGCCCCCCAACCTCCTCAGAGGGAAGGACGGGTCGGCAGAGTTCCGGATCGCGTCTCTTACCCCCAGAAGTGTCTCAGGCCGCGGTGGGCTCTGATCTTCTTCAGCCGCTCCAGGTCTTCTCTCAGCTTGTTGTCCAGGCCGTTGGCGAGAACCTGCAACAGAACAGACAGATGGCGTGTGGTCAATCAAATCCCTTCGTCTCTATTCAGGCTTTGATGGCGCGGGGTCAGCAGCTGCTGGCGGAGTTCTCTCTTGATACGTTTAAAAAAAATGCTGAACTATGAAATCACCCAACTGCACACAATGTTCTTGAGATAACGTGACATTTTTGGGGGGTTCCCAAACTGAAAAACTGATGCCACACCAGTGAAGTTAGCGTGGAGCACGCCAACAACCAATAAAACGATGCATCAGACGGGAGAAACTGGACGCGTTTAAGTCCTGACATCAGAATTTTGGCTGCTGGTCGATTCAGTGACAGGATGCGTGTCCATGTTTTGTTCCAGGTTCAGTGTGAATGATCAACACGCACCAGCGTGAGCCAATCACAGCACACGGAACGATCCCTAATCTGAAGTGGTAGCTAAGTCTTACGATCATCCTCAGTGCAGTAGAGCGTCATTCCTCCACAGAGCCGAGGGAAGGCCTCCTCTAACTCTACCGGCGCCTGTGGAACTAAATTGTTATCTCAAACATGTTTTAATTTGACAAATTAACAAACCAGTAAAACCAGAACGTGTCGATCAGAAGCAGCTGTCACGTCTCACTTGATTAATTCTCAGCCAAATGTAACGATCAAGTTTTCATTCACAACCCTGAACACTAAGTCCCACCCTCACCAGTCGCTGCTTTGACTTAAATGACAATATCTCAAATTGCTAATCAAACCAGTCCACCCTGTTTACCCACAATGCAATGTGTCACCTACCTGACTGTATTTGCCATCCTTGATGTCTTTCTGCCTGTTGAGGAACCAGTCTGGGATTTTGTACTGGCGAGGATTCTGCATGATGGTTACCACACGCTCCACCTGAAACAAAAAACGGAAACATGAAAACACGGCCAGAAGGAGTTAGCATAAGTCGCTACCGCTAAACAACCAAAAACCAAACACGCCGCCCCCTCACCTCCTCGTCCGTCAGCTCACCAGCCCTCTTGTTGAGGTCGATGTCGGCTTTCCTCAGGACGACGTGGGCGTAACGTCTGCCGACACCCTGAGTAGACAGTCAGAGACGTTAGTGATGGACTTCAAGACCATCTAAAAACACCACAACATAGACATTGAGGAGAAACTTCACCTTGATGGCAGTGATGGCGAAGGCGATCTTCCTCCTGCCATCGATATTCGTGTTGAGAACACGAAGAATGTGCTGGAACTTCTCAGGGATGACTAAAGACTGAACACAGAACATAACGGGTCCATGAGTCCCATGACTAGAACCTATGATGGATCCTATTTGGAATGAGACTCAAACACTGGACTTGCAGTGACAGCAGTTCTAAACCAGAGACATCTACAAAAAAATTGATGACTGATTACTTTTTGAGCAACAATACCAGTCACTATTATAAAGTATGAAGGTTTCCATCTGTGTTTAACATCAGAGGCAGCTAAAACATGCCCTCACAAATCCAAAGGTGCCATTATTTGAAGCTAACACTTGTAGCTCCTGTTAACAAAGCCAGTATCACTCCTAATACCCCTCACCACATGAAAATACCCCAAACCTCCAGAGTAACGGACATCAAACCGATGCCGTGTCTATGAACGGACGACATCCTTATATTCATACCAAGCGCACACGTTAGCATTGAGAACGTCTCTGGCTAGTTAGCCTGCACGGCTAACCGCCTTCGGTAATAAACGTTTCTTAAACGTGTAACTAACACGTTTTGAGCTAAACCCGGAAGCGGAATATTAGTAAACTCGATTTAAGTAGCAGAACGCTCTCGTCAGCGCTAGCTAGCTATTACGGACCCGAACGCCTCAGTTCAACGTTGCCGGCAAACTTGTTAATACGATCGATAATATTTCAGTAATTCCAAATTAATATTGCCAATCAACATGTGAGCAGTCCAATAAAAGTATTGTATCGATAAAAAAAAGAGAGATTGACGCCAGATGGTTAAAGATTTCAAAATTATCCCGGATTTAGCAGAGGCATACACACCATCTTGGAGTTCGTTCCGTGCGAAGAGGAAGTCACACAGATCTCGCGAGAGTTTGATGCTGCCGGTGAAAGAAAGTTAGTCCGTTACTTAAATATGTCCGACAAGAAATAAACAAGCACCGGCGAGATTTTAAAAAAATTAAGTAATTGTATATTTCGTGTATAATTGTTAAATATGTTTAATTCATGTTTTATTAGTTATGTATTTCTAAAATAAAAAAATTATCATATTCGTGTGGCATTCATTGTTGCAAAAATATTTTTTGGGCTTTCAAGGAAGACGAGGCGGAACGTTTCTTCTGTAGTTTTTGTTTTACTTCTCTGTCAAGTCGCTGCAATGGCGGAGGCAGCTGTAGATTCGTTTGGAGCTGGTTCCGATGTAAACACAGCTAGAAACCCGACAGAAATGGCCATGGCGTATTTAAACGACGAGGTAACACTGCGTTTATTGTACCTTAGTCCATTTTATGGGAAAAACGAAAGTATTTGTTTTATGTTGTTCGAAGCTAATGTAGCTGTTAGCATCCTGTCAAATCAATGTGAAGTCATGTGTTAAACAAATAGGTGTCCAATGGGTTAGCTGTTCGACTAAATCAATTCAATTTAGTCGAATTAACTAAATTAATGTAATTAACTAATTTCTATAAACTAAATATAATTAATTAAATTAATGTAATTTTCTTTCATGAAGTCATTCATCAAAGAAATAGTTGTTATTTTGACTTCAGTATCTGATTGTGTCGTTTTGTTTTTGTCGAAGAGTGATGCAGACATTCCTAACCTAAACCTTGGAGAACTGGATCTCACCACTGATGAGTTCATTTTGGATGAAGTGGACAGTAAGACAACAGCTGTCATTAAACAGTCTCCTTATGTTACAAAGAGAATCACATTTGAATTGCTCTTTTTACAAACCCTTGTATTTTTAAAAAGTATATTCCGACTCAACATCTCAGACATGGAGGAACCGTAAAGTTTGATGTCACAACTCCCCTCAATCACATATTTCATTCAGTTCTCTTAGAAAAGAAGTGTAATCTCACACTGATGCTGTTCCTGTTTCATGTTAGTTCACATCCAGGCCAACCTTGAGGATGACCTCATGAAGGAGGCGCTGAAAACGGTAGGAAATACCAGACTGAAGAACTCTGAATATTGTGTCAAAGCTACCTGCGTTAAATATGAGGTTACAAGATGAGATTCAGCTCTACTGTCATTGTCGTTGTAAACCCACACCCATATATATCCAGGTTTTTGTGTGAAAACACCTTCATGAGTTCTGAAACCAAACCGAATGCCATCAAGTGACTGAGGTTTCTCCTTCATCTGTCTCCAGGGCGTCGACCTCCGTCAGTACTCCAAACAGGTGGAGTCAGAGCTGCAGAGGATTGAACAGGCCTCCATCAAAGACTGTATCCTTCATCACGTCAGAGGGAGTCACGACAACGTGTTTGGTCTGTCTTCTAAGCACAATCGCTCTCACAAGTCTGCTGGGATTGGCTCCAGCAACCCCTGTGACCCACAAAAGCGTAAGAAACAGATGAAAAGATGAATGAATGAACGCTCCAATGTTGTTTTCCTGACTGTCCACCTGTCAGACATCAAGGAGAGTCAGAACATTGCGCTCCTGCACAACCAGATCACTGCCTGTGACTCCATCCTGGAGGTCAGAATCCGTCCCAATCCCACAATGCACTGCTGATGGAGCATTTCCTTTGCTTGACGTTGGTTTCCTGTCTGCGTCAGCGCATGGAGGGGATGCTGAGCGGCTTCCAGAGCGACCTGTCGTCCATCAGCAGCGAGATCCAGACGCTCCAGCAGCAGTCGGTCAGCATGAACGTCCGCCTGAAGAACAGGCAGGCGGTGCGCAGCCACCTCAGCCAGCTGGTGGACGAGCTGGTGGTGCCGGGGGCCATGATCTCGTGAGTGGGGGCGGATTCATGAGGTGTAAGCGTGTGTGTGTGTGTGTGTGTGTGTGGAGGAAGTCTGAGGCGTTCCTGTGGTTGCAGCACCATCCTGGACACCCCCGTGACGGAGCAGGACTTCCTGGAGCAGCTCCACGAGCTCAACAACAAGATCAACTTCGCCAAAGAGCTGAGCTTCAGGGAGACGCTGGCCTGCTCCGACATCCAGGACATCGTGGACCGGCTGAAGCTGAAGGTGAGCCGCTGGGGGGGGCAGGGGGGGTCCGGTCTGACCGGTGGGGTCTGAACCCTCCTGTTCCCTTCAGGCCGTGTCCAAGATCAGAGAGTTCATCCTCCAGAAGATCTACTCCTTCAGGAAACCCATGACCAACTACCAGATCCCTCAGAACACACTGCTGAAGTACAGGTGGGGAGTAATGGGATTACTTTAGTATTAGAGTACTAATGACATTACTTTAGTATTTACAGTAGTAATCACGTTACTTTAGTATTTACAGTAGTAATCACCTTACTTTAGTATTTACAGTAGTAATGACATTACTGTAGTATTTACAGTAGTAATGGGATTACTTTAGTATTTACAGTAGTAATGACATTTAAATGACCTCAGATGGAGATTACAGATTAAAATTTCATAAAAAACGACTTACGAACAATTCAATTTATGAACGATTCATCCTCTCAGAACTGATTGTGTTTGTATGTTGAGGACTACCTGTACTTCCTCTTCTTTTTCGGCCTCTTATATTTGATATTTCTCCTCCATTAATCGATCAGCTGCAGGAAGGAAATCTGCTGTTCATTCATTCCTGAAGCTCCACCGTCTGGAGGAAACCTCACAGCTGCTGTGTTTCTGTCTGGCTGTAGGTTCTTCTACCAGTTCCTGTTGGCCAATGAGAGGACGGTCGCCAAGGAGATCCGTGACGAGTACGTGGACACCATGAGTAAGATCTACTACAGCTACTTCAAGTCCTACAGCGGGAGGCTGCTCAAGGTGCAGGTCAGTGGACCGCCCAGGAACCAAACCACACAACTCCAGTGGGTCCGTTACCTGGAGTCACCTGGTGTGTGTGTGTGTGTGTGTGTGTGTGTGTGTGTGTGTGTGTGTGTGTGTGTGTGTGTGTGTGTGTGTGTGTGCGCAGTATGAAGAAGTGGCTGACAAAGACGACCTGATGGGAGTAGAAGACACAGCCAAGAAAGATATCCTTTAAACCCCCCAGAGACGTTAGAACACACACCTCCAGCTGGACACACACACCTCCAGTTGGACACACACCTCCAGCTGGACACACACACCTCCAGCTGGACACACACACCTCCAGCTGGACACACACACCTCCAGTTGGACACACACACCTCCAGTTGGACACACACACCTCCAGCTGGACACACACACCTCCAGTTGGACACACACACCTCCAGCTGGACACACACACCTCCAGTTGGACACACACACCTCCAGCTGGACACACACACCTCCAGTTGGACACACACACCTCCAGCTGGACACACACACCTCCAGCTGGACACACACACCTCCGGCGGCGGCGCTCCTTGACTCGTCTCTACGGTTCTTCTCCAAGCCGTCCCTGAAGAGCAGGAACACCATCTTCACTCTGGGCCAGCGGGGGGCGATCCTGAGCCCGGCTGAGCTGGAGGGGCCCATCCTGGTCCCCCACACGGCTCAGAGAGGGGACAGCAGGGTGAGACAGGGACCGTCTGGCACTCCCGATACGGTTTTTACCCCGATCTGCAACCAGTTTTGCCCCTCTGCCCTGTAGTACCCCTACGAGAGGCTGTTCCGCAGCCAGCACTACGCGCTGCTGGACAACGGCTGCAGGGAGTTCCTCTTCCTGTCAGACTTCTTCATGGTGGCCGGGAACTCCGCCCTCGACCTGTTCAACAGCATCATGGGAAAAACGCTCGGCATGTTCCTGGTAGGTACTCGTCTTTCAGTCGCCGTCGTTAGATTCACTCTAGTTAGTCGTGTTTCTACTTCAGCTTTAGTGTTTTTAAGAAGTCAGGGTACAGCAAGTCCTCAACATACGAACACAACAGGTTCTGAGAGCTTGTTCATAAATTGAATTGTTTGTAAATCTTTATTAACTTTCAATCTCTAATCTCCATTTGAGATCATTTAAACATCATTACTACTCTAAATACTAGAGTAATGTCATTACTACTGTAAATACTTAAATGCTATCCCCTCAGACCGACCAGAAATAATTACAGGACATTAAAACAACCCAGAATAAATAAAATCCAGATTAGTTTACGGTAAACTTTAATCCTGATCATTTAATCCTTGAGGAGAAGAAAAAGAAAACTCCACCAGTTTAAGGTCAACAGTCTGAGTCACTGTTGATGATCCACTGGATGCTAATGTAGCATGTAGCTTAGTTTAACAACATACAACAACAAGAGGGGGAGGAGAGTGTTGGAGCTGTGTGAACGCAGCAGTGCTGCCCCCACGGGGGTTGTGGCAGGAAGAGGAACTGCAGGACGATAGTCAGATATGGTGTTTGTTCGTATCTCTGAATGTTTGTACGTTGAGGACTAGCTGTATTTGGTGTCGTTTGAGTCGAACACCGTTTAGACATGTATTCATGTCTATCAGGTTGCATTTAACGTTTGTCTGTGACGCCCCCCCCCACCCAGAAGTCCATGTCCACCTACGTGTCTGACTGCTACGACAGCATCGCCGTCTTCCTCTGCATCCACATCATCCTCCGCTTCAGAGCCATCACCGCCAAGAGGAACATCCCGGCCCTCAACAAGTCAGTACCGCCCCGCCCCCGACCCGGATCAGATGTGTGACCCCTGTGGTCAAACCGGTTCCGTCCCATCAGGTACTGGGAGGCGGTGCTGGAGCTGCTGTGGCCGCGCTTCGAGATGATCCTGGAGATGAACATCCACAGCATCCGGAACACCGACCCGCAGAAGCTGGGGCTCCTGGACACCAGACCGCACTACGTACGTCCACACACACACACACACACACACACACACTCCAGGACCGACACACACTTGACGTGTGTGTGTGTGTGTGTGTGTGTGTATCACAGATCACTCGCCGGTACGCAGAGTTCTCGTCGGCCATCGTCAGCATCAATCAGACGTTCCCCAACGAGAGAACCAACGCCCTGCTGGGACAGCTGCAGGTGACCCCCCGCCTCCACACACACACATATGTGAATGTATATAAAATATATATGTATATATGTTACATTAATCTATAAGAAGTGTGTTTTGTGATTAAAATATCGTAGATTAGCCCCGAAATAAATTAAGAGATGAAGAAAAATCTTTGGAAGTAGTTTTTCACTTCATTGATTGAAAAAGTTTGTGATTAAATTTTCTATTTACCCAAAAAACCTCAGTATTTTCATAATTTAATACTTTTTTTTTTTCCAGGTCGAAGTTGAAAACTTTGTGCTAAAGATGGCGGCAGAGTTTCCCTCCAGGAGAGACCAGCTCATCTTCCTCATCAACAACTACGACATGATGCTCAGCGTCCTGATGGTGAGCGTCTGACGTACAACGTTACATTTTTAGTGATTTAAAGCCTTTTATTTCCCTCTCTGGTGTCGTTAGTGGTGACGTTGCTGTTCCCTCCTCCCTCCAGGAGAGGGCAGCAGACGACAGTAAAGAGGTGGAGGGCTTCCAGCAGCTGCTGCTGGCCAGGACTCAGGTGAGCGCCACCAGGAGGATGCTGGTTCATCTGTCAGGTCGCCAGGCCTCGGAGCTGGTCCGTCTAAAAACTGGGCTAGTGTTTCCACGGCAACGAGAGGGAAAAAGAGTTTAATTGATGCAGAGGAGGCAGAACGTCGTAGCCTTCGTCAAAATTAAAACCATGAAAATAATGTTTGTGTCCTGAAAGGAAGAAAAATTACAACCAGATGAGACTGGATCTCACTGTAAATTATTATTATTGTTATTATTATTATTGTTATTATTATTATTATTATTGTCTTATTATTGTTCTCCTCCTCCTGCAGGAGTTCATTGAGGAGATTCTTTCTCCTCCCTTCGGAGGAATGATCGCTTTTGTTAAAGAAGCTGAAGCTCTGATGGAGAAAGGGCAGCTAGACCGGCTGAAGAATGAGGAAGGTGAGGGAGTGTGTGTGTGTGTGTGTTTGGGTGTGTGTGTGTGTGTGTGTGTTTGGGTGTGTGTGTGTGTGTTTGGGTGTGTGAGTGTGTGTGTGTGTTTGGGTGTGTGTGTGCGTGTCATGAACAGATCACACCTTCTTCTGATATTGTTGTGGTTTTTTATATGTGGGTGTGTGTCGACAGCAGTTTGTCAATTGCGTCTCTTTCTCTCTTCCTCTCACAACATCACACCTTGGTCTTCAGGGGCCCGCCCAGGGGCCCCCGGGGGTCACAATGACATCATTCCATTTTTATAAATATCACGTGAGAGAGAGAACACGACTAAACGTGCGTTCGCTCCGGGAGCTTAAACGAGAAGGTTCTGTTTGTATGTTTACACGTTGTCACACGCGTGTTGATCCCCGTCACGTGTCTCCGCCGCCGCCGCAGCCCGGATCACGCAGCTGGTGCGCGGTTTCTCCGGGACGTGGAAGCAGTCGGTGGAGTCGATGAGTCAGGACGTCATGAGGTCCTTCACCAACTTCAAGAACGGAACCAGCATCATCCAGGTGGGTCCGGGTGGGGGCGGAGCCTATCTCACCTGAAGCTGCGGGTTCTGAACCTGTCTCCCCCCCTCCCCCAACAGGGCGCCCTCACCCAGCTGATCCAGTACTACCACGGCTTCCACAAGGTCCTGAACCAGCCCACCTTCCGCAGCCTGGCGGTGCGGTCGGAGCTCATCAACCTGCACCACCTGATGGTGGAGGTGAAGAAGCACAAGCCCAACTTCTGATTTGGTAGGGGGGGGGGGGGGGTCTGGACGGGGCGCTGACCCTTCCTCATCACCATCATCATCCTGACGTAGATCAGACAGCAGAGGCGTTCGGGTTTCATCGCGACAAGAAGAACCGGTTCCTCCATTTACAACACAAATAAAGGTTTAACAGGATGACCTGCTGTTGTCACGGCAACACAAAAGAACCAACTCATGTTTCCTCAAACTGGTCCAGGAAAAAGACCTGACACAAAGGACAGAGGCAGTTTCTGCCCCATCTGATGCAAAGGGGGAAACCACAGAGTTGTAATAAAACGCGAACATCAGTTTATAGATTCGTTTGAGAAATTACAATTTTCCGGTATTTCCTGCAAAATGAGACGCAACTAAGAGCCTTTCATTTTCTCAAACACCGACAGTGCGCCTCATAATGTAGAAAATACTAAAAATATCAGCGTGAACAAAAATAGTTCACACAAAACTTCTGAAATGGAGCAAAGGTTCTGAGAATTTCAGCTGTAATGAAGTCAGATTTACGGCGTCAGAGGAAGGGAAACGAACCCATGACCTTCTCAGAGTCGGTCTGATCCGTCGCCGGATTTAAATTCACTTTCTGACGAGGAGAACCTGGCAGGACTACTTTTCTCCGGGAGCGATGCGTTTGCTGTCGGATCGGGTCGGTTTACGTGTGTTTGGTTGGATTATGTTGGATTTCTTTGTATATTTATGTGAAGTCATTCCCATGTGAAGCGAACAGTTTAGTCCGGATTAAAGTGGAATAAATAAACAACACAGATTGAATTTCCTGATCCATTATTGATGACACAAACAGCTGTAGTGAAAAGCAATGAAAAAAATAAAGTTCCACACTTCACATTTAACTGAGTTTCTATACATTCATGTACAAACGATCAACACAAAATCGACCAATCAGGTGCTTTACATCTCAAAAGTGAACGCAGTGCCTGAAAATAAATGCGAGGAAAATTTTGAATTCACTCCGACGACAGAAGATTCAGGAAACTGGTGAGCAGAACCGCCCAGAGGAGGAGAAGCGAGCCGCTTCTGCCCGGCGTCGCCCCGGAGGAGGCTGAGGACAGACGGACAGACGGACACAGAGGGTCACAAACCCACGACCTCCCGTCTGCATCATGTGATCTTCAACTGTTTTCTCACCTTTTAGAAGCTGGGCCTCAAACATCTGCTGGAATTTGAGAGCTTCACCGCTTCCTGTGGGACAAAAGACGGGATATCGATGAGGAACGATTGATTTGGTCGTTGGGGCGACGCCCCCAGAAGTTAGGCTCCGCCTCCTACCTTCTACGTAGAGGTTGACGGTGTTGACGGCGAGGCCATGTTCGTCCACCACCCTGTACAGACCTTCATCCGCCCGTTTCAGCCGCTTCAGCTTCAGCTCCTCCTTCAGCAGATGTTTCTCCAGACGCTGAGAGTCTTCGTCGCCCCTCATCCACAGGTCCGACCACACCGAGCTGTTCCTGGGGGGGGGGGGGGGGGTCGCAGCGGAACCGTGAGGAACCCAACCCCATGAGAGGGATGTTTGGATGGATGGATGGATGGACGGTTGGATGCTCACCTGGGCTGGAACACCACCCTCATAGAGTGGTTGGTGTAGAGATCCAGAACAAAGTCCTCCCCTGGAGATCGGGACTCGATGGATTTTCGGTCTAAATGAAAGAATTTTTGAAATTTACGATTTAAAAACTAAACAAAAAATCGAATTTTGTGGATTTTAAACGAAAAAACAATCAAAAAATGTAAAATAAGACTTAGACTGGTGCTAACGCTTTTCGTGGTCCTGGGGGTCCACTGTCAACACAGTCAACACAAGCCTTTGTGGGTTACCCCCGGCAACACATCTTCAGCCAGAATGAGGAAATAATTTTGAGAATGCTAAGGCTGATTGAAAAAAACCCCAAAGAACGTGGACCTCCTGTCTGAAGCTGGGTGGGCGGGGCTTATAAACAATCACGATTCAGCTGTTTTGCCCTAAATGTACATGTTTTCGCCGCTCACTGCGTGACACTTGTGTTTATTTTCATCTGGTAGTTGAGGAAATGCTAATTGACGCTATTTCCTGTGCGGTGCCCACTTCCTGTCACTAATCGTGCTTCAACTTCAAGAAATTTAAAAAAACAAAACATTTGAAGACAGGAGGAAGAGGGGGGGGGCACCCACCCAACACGGCCAGCCTGACGCTCTGGATGAAGATGCGGGTCTTCCTCGCCCTGCCCCCGTTCACCAGCATGAAGCCCTCGTATCGGCCGGCGTCTGCGATCTGGACGTCTCTGATGACCAGGGAGCAATCCCCCGAGGGCAGCGCCGCCCGCGGGACCCCCGCCCGGCCCTGGAACTCCTCCGCCTGCCAGGTGCGGTCCCCCCACAGCTCGAACACCGTCTTGGCCGGGGTGGCCCACAGGACGTGGGAGGCGGCGGGGGCCACGTCCGGGAGGAGCTCCTTCCAGCTGCAGGGAAGAACCACCCGGTTCCCCACCAGGGAGATGACAGACCGGGGGGGCGGGGGCGGCGTCAGGGAAGAGGAGCCTGATGGGGAGACATCCTCTGATTAGATTCAGAAACACGACGGATGAAAATCTTCCAATCATTTGGGTGAAATAAAGAAAAATAATCAATAAATCTCAGTTCTCACCAATTAAAATGCCAAGCAGGAAACAGGAAACACGGAAACTGAGAGGAAACAGGAAACGAGTCACGAGTGGAAAAAAACTTCCTCATTAAACACAAAGAGGATTTTATTATGAAGATGAGACACAAGCTTTAGAATTCACTGAAAACATTTTGTTCCAATTACTCACAATACTTCATATTTAATATAATATATAATAACTTTTAATCTATATAATATAAAAGACATTAATAATATATAGAAGGATAAGGAGATGAATAAAAATATACTGTTTATGTGTATACAGCACAAAATACATATATATTAAATCCATGTATTTAGATATTTTCAAGTATGCAAATATATTAATAAATGCAATTATTAATTTAATCATTTCATGTATATGTCACGTATATTATATGTTATTATATAAATAAATATAAACATATATATATAATTTAAATCTTAAATTAAATTAAATTATATAATATACAGTATAATTTTATATTATGTAATAAACGAATTCGATTAATAATTACATGGATTAATTTAAAAATTAAACATTTTCACAATTATTTTACTCCAAATTTAATTCATAAAAAAACACACCAGGTATTCTGCAGGTGTTGTGGTCATAGTGGGATTAGACGTTAATCCCACTATGACTGTACACCTGTCATTTGACGTCAGTTTTCAGGTTTCGTTCCGCTTCGGTAAATTTCGTGACGCTTCGTTCTGTTTCTCTGCAGACGATCAGTTTCCAGGAAACCGAAACTGAACTCCTGAAGCTCCGGCAGGAATACAGAGCTCTGTGGACCCCCCCCCCCGCAGCCACAGGCTGCAGAAATCCTGCAGAAATCTTTAACCCCGCGTCCTTTACATTTATTCCTGTCTTATTTATAACAAACGCTGTTATCCTGCTGACGCAAATTTATGAATATTCTGAGTAAAAAATACTGAAAAACACGATGAAAACGTTTCAAAATAAAATGTCCTTCTTCCTACCTGGGGGCTAATCGGAGTCTTTCCATGACGCCAGGCTGCGTGAGATTTTAGTTCACCCTTCTTCTCTCCGACACTTCCAGACTGGAGCAGGAACGGTCCGGGGCGCTCAGCTGTGGTCGGTGTCAACAGAAACACACTTCCGGTCAATTCCAAAATAAAAGCATGAAGCGGAAACAATCCATATTCTCCTCCTTGAGCCAACACCAGTCAAGTCCCTGCAGTCAAATATTCTCATTTCCTCCACAAAATGTTTCTGATGCTCATAATTAGTTATGATAAAAGATTACATGTAGTTTCATTTGTTTTATATGACATGTAATAGTTTTGTTTTTTATGAAAATTTATAGACTAAAATTAACATATTTTCTCTTGCAAAAGTTTGACCTTTCTCGTGTATTCTCACAATATTATGAAAAATGTTTTTTTAGTCAATTTTTTCCCCCACAATATCATTATGTTATTATTAAAAGTCTCTTCTTTTTATTTCTTCACTGCGGCTCAAATCAAGTCAAAAATACACACAAAAAATTAACAGTCTAGGGAGACAAGTTTTATCATATTTACCAAAATCATTATAATTTTCTTGATTATAATTTTTGTCCAAAAAAAATAATAATGTAAAAATATAAGAACATTTTGTGTACTTTTATTTTGAAATTACAGCTGATTGCATTGATTTACATGGAAAATTGTGTAGAAACGAAACTTATCCATTTAAAAGAAGTTTCTATTATGCATTATGAAGAAGTGGGTCTTGATGGAAACTGCTGATGAGGCTGCGGTCGACACATCCGTCATGGTGACCCAGTAACAACCCACTGGTGGTCGCACCTCCGCCCACTGGGGTGAGTTGTTCTGGCAGCACTAAAGCTCTGCACTAACCCTTTGTTTAAATGATGGCAGGGCTCTTATGGATGCTCACAATTCTTTGTAAGTTACCTTTAAGTATCTAAAGTTTGAGTATCTAAATCCAAGGCTGTTTCCAGGACTTTCAAGGTTTGGTTTAGAGACAGAACTGCTGAACTCGAGGAGAAGTTGCTGATTCTCAGACATAAGATCTATCTCTGGGTGAATCAGGTTAATATCAGATAATATCTGAAAATACTTTCTTTAATTCAGTCGATGTGCAGAATTTGTTCAGCTTTGTATTTAAATACAGTTGGAACCAGAATCGTTCTCCGTCTATTGAATTTAAGGTTTTCTCATCGGGCAGAAACCGTTAAATGTTTGATGACTTTGGATTTACCGTCTCCCTACTTAACGTGCTGCTGTAGAAATGAAGTGACGTAATAAATGAAGTCAACCTTACGGCGGTCCGGCCTGGTTTCAGGTGCGGCTGGAGGTCTCCTGACCTCGTCTGATCTCGGCCCGGCGCTGGTCGTCCAATCCAGGCAGAACGTCTCTCTGACATGCAACCTGACGGAGTCTCAGGAGGTCACCTGGTACGTCCTCCGCCGAGATCAGCTGCTGCCTCTGCTGAGCGTCTCCTTAAGTCCTATGGGAGAGGGAATCGTCGATGTTCACGTCCCGGACAACAGGCGTATCGACATACAGAACAACTCAAGCGACCTGATGGTCCTGGAGGTGGAGGAGTCGGATGCTGGGATGTATTTCTGCGCCGTGCGCTATGGAGCTCAGACGTGTTTCAGCAGAGGAGTTCGTCTGGTTGTCGATGGTAGGATGCTCGTCGTTCCCACAGTCACATCTCACCACTGTGGAATTCCACCTCCTGTTTCAGAATGAGCCAAGCAGTCGTGACTCACCGATTTCTACTTTTGGTTTCAAATTCTTGATGATTCACTTGTCAGACAGGTGTCTTTAGGTAATGTTGAGTATTGGTGTCCAAGCATGGACCGACCAATCGATCAATCAATCAACTGTTCCTGGGTTTGTGTTTGCAGGAGGTGATGGGGAGTCCACTGGGGGGCCATGCTGGACCCTGTTGACCAGCATTGTTCCAGCTGTAATCTTCCTCTTCATCGGCATCCTCGTTGGATGCTACCTGTGCTCAGGTGTGTGTCTGCGTCGTCCCGTCTCTGTGGAGACGAGACCTTTCAGAAAAGTCTCGTTCAAAAGATGCTCACAGTTTCAGACAGGCTGGTTTTATCTGCTGTGACTAATCGGTTAATGATTATCGATCAGTGAACTGTTGGAACAGCAGATCAGGGTTTGTGCTGCACCGCCATCTGGTGGTGTAAAAGTCCCTGAACTGCATTGAAGTGTTGATCCCTGTTAGGGTTTAGTTTGTCGTTTCCTGTTTTATTTTGAAGTCTCATTTATCTCTCATCTCTCTCACACTTCCTGTACTTCTGTTTATTTGTTGTTGGTGTTTCCTGTTTTCCTGTTTCTCGTCAACAAATGATTGGTTTCACCTTCGTCTCATTATCGTCTCAACGGCTTCACCTGTGTCTCTAGACTTCTGTCCTTTTGGTCAATTCACATCTTGTTCCTTTCTTATGTGGACAAAAAAAATGTTAACCTGCCGATTGGATTATTTGTTCTGGATTAGTTGCTTTAAGATCCGTTTGATCGTTTGATTGTAGACATTCACGAATAGAAATAACAAGAATTCTGATTAAATCTAATTAAAACATCTGATGTACAACGTATGAGATAAATTTACTAGATTTGAAGCGATGATGCCACAAAAGGAATCGGTATGTACATAAAGATAGATGAGAAAGAAATACAAGGCTAAGCTTTCTAAAATTCACTCCTTTAATTTTATTCTAATCTCACGCCCATAAACATTTCTCTGACCTCCTTCACTGTGACGCACAGCCTGTTGGATTAAACGTGGAATACAAACACATTTGCAAAAAAAACACAAAATTTCTTCAGGATTTTGCTATTTTCATCAAGGAAGAAAGAACTAAACAAACAAGGAATGCAGTCAGGCTAATTCTACAAATGAGGTCAAAGCTAGACTAACTTTAAAACTCATTTTTTCGTGATTGAGAACTGAAAGTTTTCTATGAGAAACCAACCGGATCAAAACCGGACAACCTGTCGGTTAGAGTTTGAGTTTGTTCTTCCCCAAATTTCGAACATTTGAAAATTCGATCTCAACAGAAGAACACAACATTCTTCGTGGATTTGTGTTGTTAATTATCAAGAACTTTTCAGGCTGTATATTTTCCCCAGGTAGAAACATCGTCACACCTGCTTCAGCAACAGTCCGTACGGTCGGATGGACTCCTGGACGATGGTTCTGGTCTGAACGTCGCTGCAGCCTTCGGGGACGTAGACCAGCCAAACTTCTTCTTGCTGGCACTTCAGCCTCTTCTCCGGGTTGATGCGGTTCTGAAGAACCACCTTGTACCTTTTCCCATCCACTTTGGACTTGAACGTCTTGCAGTACTTCTCTGCCATCTTGATGTCGGGGGTGGAGTACAACCCTCTGCCTCTCATTGCACCGGTAAACACGGAGGCGGCGGCAGCGTCCAGAAAGCTTGGCTCGTCGTTGGGGCTCCCCCCGTGAGTCAGGATGACCCCATGGTCGCCGTCCATGTTATGACAGCAGAATGAGACGGGCCAGGCGTCTTTCCCCTCCCCCAGCCATCCGTCACCACCGTCGTACTTCTGCACGACCCTCAGGGCGACTCGGTTCCACCCGCAGGGGCGAATGTACCGCTCATCGCCACGCAAGAATGTGGCGCCAACATCCTGGAGATGGACAGCGAAGTTAACACAATCAGAGGCAGAATGCTAAGATGCTACAGGCTAATATTTATCGTGAACACAATCCATAGCATCCAAAGAACTTCCATGTGTCACCTGAACTCACCTGTACGTTGGTGAAGTCATAGTCAAACTCGTGATGGAAGAAGTCCTCAGGGTTGATCTTCACCCTGGTTCTGAGGGTCTCCTCCGGCCCAGCGGTGGCGGGACCTTCAGCCAGCGCCGGGGGGGAGTTGTAAATGTCTTCCTCATCCAGGTCCTGCAGAGATAAAGTGCCGACGCTGGGATAGTCCAGCTCTTGCAGCCCTTCCTGCTTGTAAAACTCCGTCAGGGCTACGATGTTGACAAAGTCCTGCGGGTTGAGCAGCGACGGGCCATCGGTCGCTTGGACGTTGCACCCGGACAGCGCTGACAGAGCCTCCAGGAACAGCCTGGGGTCAGCCATGGCACTGAGAGGAAGAGGAAGAGGAAGGCACCAAAGAGGAAGGGTTTCCCTCCATACAGGAAAAATGAGTCTGTTCTATTCTTTCCTTAATGGAGAGGCGGAGGGGGAAACGTTAGGCGGTGGTGTCAGCACAAACTTTACCTGTTACTTTCACTTTCATTTATTATGGGTCTGGCCAATCACATCCTGGTCTGGGTGAGGCTTCTCTTCAACTTGTTTATCCAGGGAAAAGGTTAAGCAACGTATTAGGGTTAGGGTGAGGGTGTCTTTCATTCCTGACTTTATTTTAACATGGTACAGCTGTCAGAAAGCTCTTCAAGTTCCAGACATTCCAGCCACAAGCAGTTTGATGTGAATCCAGATCATAGTTATATTTAACCCAGCTGACAAAACACGGTCCTAGTGACTCATTCACTGCCACTGACGTCTATAGTCTATAGACCTCTATAGACTATAGAGATCAAGACTATAAATACGTCTATAGATGATAATACACTATAGATGTGTAAAGTTTATAATCTATAACAGACTACAGACGTCTATAGTGTACAGTCTATAATAGACTATAGGCTATAGTCTTGATCTCTATAGTCTCGTCTTCTCTTCCTCTGGGCTTTTCCCTTCAGGGGTCACCACAGCCAATCAGTGTCCTCCATCTGACCCTGTCTTCTGCATCCTCTTCTCTCACACCAACTACCTTCATGTCCTCTTTCACTACATCCATAAACCTCCTCTCTCGTAGTCTATAGATGTCTATAGTTTATAGACTTCTATAGACTTCTATAGTCAACTATAGACATCTATAGTCTATAGACATCTATAGTCTACAGACATCTATAGTCTACAGACATCTATAGTCTATAGCCGTCTATAGTCTATAGACTGTAGACTATAGACATCTATAGACTAGTGACCATAGACTATAGACGTCTTGAGAGGATGGCAAATCAGAGGAAGACGGAAAAGTTGCGTCAACTTCCGATGCACAAAGTTTGTGTATTTCAGAGCTCACCTGGGGGCGAACATGGTTGACCATCTTGCGATCGGTCAAGAATAAAAAGAAAACACCAACGAGTGTCCGGAGCGTCACAGACAGTCCGCCAGAAGAGATCAATGTCTACTAAGCGTTGGCAGCCAATGAGTTAAATGCTGAGAAATGAATTGTACCTTTGATTACATGTTTGAAATGTGTTTGTATATTTGTGCTTCATTGACTGTCAAATGAGACGCTTCCTCATTGACTAGAGTTATCTGATCCCTCTCCTTCTTCCTCCTCAGATAAATCAGCTGTTTGCTGTCGTAACTCAACGAGACCCAAGACAACCCCGAAGGTCACAGAGGTCAGGAGATGCATGACCTCTTTGCTTCTCTTCATTGAAATCTGATTTTCATTTGCACATTTCCTGTAATGACCTGTTGAACCTGCACCTTAAGTTGTCGTCTATCTCCCCAGGAGGAGACTTTGCGTTGTTCAAATCTTAACCTTCCCAGCATGCACCACCACCTGAACCGAGGACGGATGGAACTGACCAACAACGAAGTCATGTACTCGACAGTGATGATTGGAAGCAACCACACTGGATCACGAGACCACAGACAGGAACGTTCATGTTTTCGGACAGCAGTACCACCGGTCACCTGTAGGGGGGAGTGCGGCAACAATTCAAGCAAGACAAGATGAAGAAGGTGTTTCTTCTGAGTGAATCTTTCCATCCATACGTACAGGACATCCACTTTATTTCAGTTGCCTTCTTTATTGCTGTTGTTGTTTAAACAGGAGTCTGCGCTGCCCTCTGCTGGGGACATGTGGATAGTCGGCGGCAAAGGCGGGACTTCATTTGAAAAAGTTTTATTTTCACATTTTCATATTTCTATGTATATTTTCATCTACCTCTCTGAATCCAAAATTATTTTCACTGATCAGATTTAGTAGATTATAAAATAATTTCTAGTCCGTGACGGGACGCCATCTACTGGGCGTCGGGTCTGGTGATGACAGAAGAGTAGATGACGTGGTGGTTCTGGTCCAGGGGGGTCCTCCGGGCCCCATCCCTCCAGGTGTGTCGGCCCAGAGAGGCGTAGTGGATCATCTCCTCAGGCGGGGGTGGACCCCCATGACCCTCACGCTCTGCAGATAGATAGATAGATAGAGAGATGGATAGAGGTGTATTCTGGGTAAAACTGACCTGCAAAGTTCTGACGGGGTCACCTGTCTGCCCGTCGGACGTCCTCCAGGGCTGCAGCTCCGTGTCGTCACGCTTACGTGAATCTGTAGACCAATCAGAAGAGACGTTTATGACATAAATGTTGAGATCACACGACTTCCTGTTCAGGCCTACCTGCAGCTCCGTGCTTCCTCCTCCGGCAGCGGGCGCTGACCAATAGAACGCAGACGGCGGCCATCAGGAGGATCATGAAGCCCAACCCGACCACAGCGACCATCAGGAGACCTGAAACCGCCAACGCAACATCGAGTCAACGACCCGTCGCTCATCGGCGTCGGTCAACTGAACTTCACACGCCGGCGCTCGCCAACCGTTCTCTGGTCGCTTCTTCTTCTCCTTCTTCTTTGTCTCGACCAGCTCTGATTGGTGGAAGCAGAGGAACGTTAATTCAGTTCATCCAAAGAAAAAAACGGGAATAAAGCCAACTTGAATCTGTCATTCTGCTGGAGTGGAATCATTGTGTCGGTTTCTTTGACACTTGAGCTGAAATATTTGGCGATAACACCTCCAACCCAAACAGGTCCTACCTGTCTTCATCACCGCGGGCGTCGCCGTGGTGTTGGTCGCTGGCCGGCCGCCGGTCGGTTCTGGAATCACTGGAGAACCGAAGATAATCTGTTCAGATTTAATCTAAAACACGTCGTTCTTCTCCAGCAAAGTAGAAACGTGTTCGATAACTTCCTGTAACCTCCGGCGACCACCATCGCCTCTCTCAATGCTGATTGGACCAGAGGCAGACCTCTCTAGAACAGTTGTAGTTTGATAGTTGTCATAGTAACCGCGTTACATTTGAACAGTGAAGGTCTTTTTAGGCGGTGCATTGTTCAGATCTGTGGTTAAACGTGAAAATTAAGTGTATTTAGTATAAATTTCCTTTAAATCAGTGCAACAAACATGTTTAGACTTCAAATAACTTTAATCTATATCCACTCCAAGCTTGGGAAGTACTTTTTCCAATTTATTTTATATTAAATAAGAGCTCCAAAGTCATAATTTTCATTTGCAAAAGTAAATATTGTGCGTTCTTGATGATATTCAACACAAAAAAATGTAATTCTTGTGAAGAATGACAGAAAATTCATAATAAAACTAAAATAATACGTCACACAAAGTGATGTGAGTAGAAACCTGTTGTTGTGTTCATTCAGAGGCTGTTTTGAATTGAACCTGTATGTAAACAAGATGTAAACAAGATGTAAACAAGATGTAAACAAGATGTAAACAAGTCCCTCATGACAAACAGGAAGTGAGCTCACGCGTGGTGACGGCGAGCGTCCACAGCTCCCCGTTGCACTGGTACTGGCCGGCATCGTCCGGCTGCAGGTTCTCGATCTGCAGGGCGTCGTTCTGGTAGCTGAGCCGGCCCCCCCCTCGCTCGGGTGTCGCGGTTCCGTTTCTGAACGACGTGAAGATGAGTTCCCGCTTCCCCCCCTCCCTCCGGTGGAACCAGCGCCGCCTCGGTTTGGAGGAGCGGCGGCAGGGGAGCAGCAGAGTCCGACCGGCGGCCGCGGCGAGGTCGTGACCTGAGGGGTTCCAGAAGGGGGGGGGGGGGGGTCCGTTATAACAGGAGCTGCAGAACACAGGGGTTGTTGGTTCTAATCTCATCATCCTGTTGCTTTGTTTTTAACCCTTTTTCTAATTTTAAGGCCACTGGGATAGGCTCCAGCAACCCCCGTGACCCATGAAGGTGGATGAAGATGAATGAATGAATGAATGAATGAATAGAAACCGCTGACAAATGTGTCCAAAAAAATTACAAAAATGTGTATTTATGAGCATTAATTTGTATTAATTATGGATAAATCCAGAACTTTTCAAATAAAAACAGCAGATGCATGTGTCTGATTGTTCACATCAGATTTGTCAAGGAAAAAAAAATTGAAATTCATGATGTAGAAGTTTCAAAATCCCAAAAGGCTGATAAATTAAATAGGATATTACATTAAATTAATACTAAAGCCAAATACACTTGGCTTTAAGGGGTTAAATATGATTCTGTCTGTGCCTTTGGTTGATTTGAGCTGTTTTGGAGTCACTCTTGTTCTCCCAATCTAGAGATTCACCAACTTTCCTCTGTCTCAGCGGGGTCATCAGCCACCACCACCAGCTTCTCGACCGCCTGCTCTCCATCTTTAATTCCCTCGTCTTTCCCAACTAAATTATCTCGTGTCAAACCTTTAGTTTTTCCAAATCATATCAAGTCTTTTAAGTTACTAAAACAAAATTCAACTTTTGCATCTAAACCACATATTTTGTTACCATGGCAGCAAAGATAACAGATAAAAATCAACTTTCAGTCACACTCAAACTGATACCGTGGATATTTTTGTCAAAGCAGGAAACTTGTTTTTTTCAGCTTCATCACCTTCAGATCAAAGCTCATCCTTCTTCTAAACATACCCCTCTCTCCCAGAATGCACCACTCCTAGCTCCGCCCCAGGCCTCACCTGTGAGCACCTGCAGCTCGGCCACCAGCCGCCGGTTGCAGCGATACTCTCCGCTGTCGGACTCGTCCAGCTGCAGGAGTTGGAGGCTGCCGTCGGGCAGGAGGACGTGGGGGTGGGGGTCCCGGTCGGGGTCGGGGTCGGGGTCAGGGTCGGGGCCTCCCTCTGAGGTCACCGGGACCCTCCTGTCCTGATGGGTCCAGACCACATCAGAGCCATCAGAACCGCCACAGCTCAGAAGAACGTGGTGTTCCTCCGGGACCGAGAACCGGATCACGCCTGGGGGGGGGGCAGAAACAGAACCCCGTTTCTCTCCAGGTAGAAGCAAGTTGAAGCATCGTACTGTACATTTCATGTAATGTCATGACTTTATTTCTGTCGTACGTCGTATTCGATGTCGTGTTCGACACTCACATCCTGCTGACGGTCGATTTTTAGCCGCGTTTCCTGTTTTCCTCTTTTATCTCATGGAAACACATCGTCAGCCTCCAGTGACAAAACTGTTAATATTTACTACAAGTTTGGGTCATTATTCATGAGGAAAAGGTCAAAAGTCCACTCGTTATTAGAAATAAAGTCACAGAAGATGATAAAAATGAAGGTTTTATCCATAAACTAAAGGAAAATGTAAAAATTAATTTTGTTTTGTTTCAGTCAGTTTTTCCCTTGGAGTTCTGAAAATCTCATAAAATCTCATAAATACACGTCCAGTCAGAATTTCTTCATTTCCAACTATGAATGAGTTTGAAACAGAGAAAGCAACTCAATGACATCATAAAATCAAACATCTGGGGTTATTTATCCACTTAGATTTGAATCCAAAGCGAAGACAAAACGACTGCCGGTGTAAATGCCCATGAATGCAGAACTTCCACCTTTACCTGTGGCGTTCAGGCTGCAGCCAATCAGAGCAGAGTGGAGGAACCAGGCGTGACAGAAGATGAAGAAACGGAGCATCTTTGGATGAAACTCATCAAACTGCGGAGCTGCTGCTTGTCTGACTGACGCCTCAGTCGTATGAGACACTTTTTCTGACTCCTCTTCCTCTTCCTCTTCCTCTGACTGAGCGTCACTTTGATGGAAAATGAGGGGTTTTTATAATCGCAGTAACATGAAGGTTCCTGTGATCCTGGATCTCATTAATCTGAATGTATGTCAGCAGAATTAATTATCTGAACCCATAAACTCAGGGGCTACATATGAAAATTAGTTTAAAGCTGCTCTGTGTAACACATTTGTTGTGCAAAGAACCTGTTAAATAAATTAAAAAATAAAGTTTGACAGTTTTTTTTTAATACACTCTTTTCTCTGTGATTTATTTTCACAATAGAATCAATGCATGGCCCGTGATTGTTCTTGTATCGGCTCTGGATGGAGGCCCCTGAGGGCCCCTGCTCAGGTAGACGCTCCATCCTTCTTTGGTCATTCTTTCCTGTCCTCACGCGCCCCTTCTTTACAGTTACGTAACAGCTCCGCCCTCAACACAAGAATCCATCACATCACCCGGAAACCGAGAGTTAACAACTTCTTCAGCTGATTTATTTGTTCATTTTCTTTCTCGTCCGGACTGTCGATCATGTTTTATTTTATTCCTGATACTTTGATAAACGCGAATTTCACCCGAACTTCATTTTTTTTGTTCCGGTAAACAATTGTTGGATCGATTCAACGTCCGTTCAACAAAAAATCCGGAATTCTATTGGCTGTTTCTTTCTGTCAATCAAAGTTCACTCTTCCTATTGGATAGAATCAGTTTTAAATGCCTGATTGGGCGTGTCCTTCAACGGCAGGCTCATTGGATCGTTCTATTGGTGTTTCATTCCGTCAATCACTTCATTCTTTACAGTGATTGGGTAGACTCTGGAAAGTGGGCGGTACTTTGGTGGAAACGCGTTTCCTTGTCTGTCATATGCCTCAGCGACTGGAGGAACCGATCGGTCTTGTTGGGATAAAACAAAAGCGAATTAAAACATCATTTGTACGTCGGAAGGAACATTTTATGACGTCGAATTAAATATTAAACCACTGCCGGATATCACCCAGCTAGCTTGATGCTAACTGCAGCAGCGGCTGCTCCTCTGTAGCTAACGTTAGCTGTGATCGCGTCGTTATCTCCGCTTTGTGGCGATGAGCACCGACCTCCTGTCGGACCTGGACAGCCGCTTCTTCGCCGATAACCTCCTGACGAGCGAAGACTGGGGTGAGTTCACGTTCGAAGCCCCTTAAATACAAACAGAGCATCAGTTTTCACGTAGATCTCCCCCCTCCCCTCCCCTCCCCCCGGGTGTTCTTCCCGATCAGCAGGTGATCAGTTCGAGGCGCAGCCGGGATGTCAGAGTGGATCGATTCTCTATTACAAGATAATAATTGTTATAACAATAATGATGTTATTTTTTTAAATAATATTATTTACAATTATTATTATTTTGTGTTTGGTCTGACGTCATTGGGATTCGATCGTCGCACGCGCTCACAACGTGCTTCCTCATCCTGCAGACCCCGGATGTGACCATTTGTCCGCGGCTGTCGCCCGATTTTTGATTTTTATTATTTTGGTTTGTGTGTTCGAGTCAGCTGGAGATGTGTTTTCATTCCGGGGGGGGGGGGCGTGTCTGTAGTTCGAATCCCGCAGGAAGCGTCACGCTGACGTCATCAGGAAGGTCAGGATTTGAGGGTGTGTGGAGTTATCTGTCCTGACCACTAAGAAGGAAGTATTGGTGTAATCAATAATCAATAATTGATAATGAGAAAAGCTGCAGGAAGGTTCCAAAGAGACCCACCCATCCTGCGTAGCAACGCAGATGGAGTGAAGAGTGCCCCCACGCCCCACAAAAGGTGAGATTTGACAGCTCCATCGGCCGCCGCCGCCAGCCTGGAAAGAACGAGTTACTCGGGGTGGTTTCACCCGAGGCGTTCGTTCCAGGACCGGCAGGTTCTTCTGGTGCTGTTGGTTTGAGTCTCACCTTAAATCAGAAATGAGTTTCCGATTCGTGGCTTTTGGAACTCTTGTGTGGTTCCGGTTTGAGAGACAGAAACAGAGAAACAGGAGACGTTCTGGATGGTTTCCCTCACGCTCAACCTGGACGGAAGCTCGCCAGCGATTCTAAAAGTAACCGAAGCACCTGCTTTAGAATAACGTCTCTAATTAATCCCCCCCCCGTCTCTTTGAATCGTGTGTCTGAATGAAAACCCGTCGGATTGGATCAGAAATGTTGACGAGCAGCGAGAGATTGAAGACGCTTTTAATTAAAACCACGTTTAAAGCGCCGGATAAATAGTTTCTGTTGTCTTCAGAGACGTTGAAGGATGATGATGATGATGATGATGATGATGATGATGATGATGATGCTCGTTTGATTTATCCGCCTTCAACGTTTCACCCGCCTCCTTACGATAAGTTGTAGATAACTGGTTCTCCATTGATTATGGATCGTATCCCTGATTATTTATTTATGTAGGTGAATCCCTGCTTTGTGTGTTTTTATTATATGAGACATTCAAAAAGCCTCTGAGCTGAATTCATTGAATGAAAAGTCTTTTTTATCATTATTACATCCTCTAATGGAATCCACCCAACAAGCAGGAGAAGCTCTGACGGGATACGACCTCAGATAGAAAGAGAGCCTCTGTGTTTGTTTGCATCTCGAAGTCCAGAGGTTTTTCCTTTCACCTCTGCATCGTGGAGTCAAGCAAAGCATGATGGGTAAACTGTGTTGATGTTGTGCCCCCCCCCCCCCCCAGATGCCTGTCTGTTCCAGTGTGAGAGCATGGAGGACGGCGAGGACGGAGACTTCATCCCCGGCCTGAAATACGAGCCGTCGGTAAGTCAGGGTCAGGTGTGTGTGTGTGTGTGTGTGTGTGTGTGTGTGTGTGTGTGTGTGTGTGTGTGTGTTGCTACGATGTGACGTCACGTCGTTGTCCTGATGGAATCAGAGCCGTGGGACTGAGTTTATTCAGGCTGGTAACCATGGAAACAAAGGGCCGCCTCTTATGTAAGCCCGTCTAAATACACCCCCCCCCCTGTTGGTCCCGGACCCCCCCGGTGGGACAATCAGACGGCGTCTGGACTCACTTTCCTCCTTTTTTTCCCCCAGTTCGACAATGACCTCGTTCTGACCCTGGACCCCGACAACCCCACGTCGCCATGGCGACACCTGGACGACAACCTGCTGACAGGTACAGAGAGACGGCTGTAACCCCCCCCTGCCCCCGCCCCCGCTCCTCGGAGACACGGGGGAGGAGTTCCGTCACATTCATGAACGTCTCTTCTTCTTCCTCCTCATGACCCCGCCCCCCCACAGGCCACGCCCCCGTGATGAAGAGCGAGATGAGCATCACTCAGCCCCTCCCAGTGGAGATGTGTATGTCCCTCCAGCTCCACACACACACACACACACACACACACACACCTGATGTTGTTATTTACACCCCCCCCCCCCGTTTGCTTATTTGTTTGTTTGTTTGTTTGTTCCTCCAGTGTTCCAGGTGAAGGCAGAGCCCCCCTCCCCCGCCTCCTCCCTGGAGTCTGACTGCTCAGCGTCGTCCCCGGAGCCACAGGTGTGTGTGTGTGTGTGTGTGTGTGTGTGTGTGTGTGTGGTTCCACCAGGGGTTTATCAGGTGTTGTCACGGCGATAAGCTTCGCCTGCTGAACGTCTTTGGTTTTCTTCCTTCCAGTTGGTCGTTAAAGGGGAGAACCCCCCCACCCCCCCCTACATGTACGGAGACGTCCTGTCCCCCCCGCTGGGCACCATGGAGATCACCGTGGCGACGACGACGGCGATGCCGGCGGCAGGTCGGGCGTTTCCTGTTTCCTGTTCCACTAACAGGAAGTTGGTTTCTGACTTCCTGGAAGGGGCGGAGCCTAACGGGTCAGGTGTTTGTTTCTTGCTCCAGTCCTCCCGGTTTCGGCGGTGCTGAAGGCGGGGGCCGTCCTGAGCGCCAAGCCCCCCCCCATCCAGCCCCGCCCACTGTGCGTCCCCCAGAGCCCCGCCCCGCCCAAGACACTCATCCTGCAGGGCCCCCCCCTCCTGGACCAGACCCGACCAGGTGGGTGTGGCTTCTAATCCTACTCCACCCACCCCACTGTGTGCCCTCCTCTGACGCCCCCCCCCCCTCCCCCCTCCAGTCGTCTTGACTCCGCCCGTCTGCCTCGGGGCGCCGGCCATCGTCAAGATGGAGCCCGCCTCCCCCAGCGTCCCCCAGCATGGCCCCGCCCCCTCGGCCCTGCCCTGCAGCAAACCCATCGTCCCGGCGACCACGACGGCGGCGTTACCCGGCAACAACAACGACATCGACGTGAGTCAGCGGGACGGGCCCCTCCTCTCCCTTCCCTCCTCTTCCTCCCCTCGCCCCCCCCATTCATGTCTCCTCTTCCTCCCCCTGCCCCCGCCCCTCTCCACTCCGCCCCCCCAGATGAAGGTGCTGAAGCGGCAGCAGAGGATGATCAAGAACCGCGAGTCGGCGTGTCAGTCGCGCCGCAAGAAGAAGGAGTACCTGCAGGGCCTGGAGGCGCAGCTGAGGGAGGCGCAGCAGGAGAACCAGCGTCTGCGGCGGGAGAACCAGGCGCTGAGGGAGCGGCTGGCCGGCAAGGAGGTGTGGGCGCGCCCGTTGGCCCCGCCCCCAGACGCAGGGTGGGGCTTAAATAACCATTGTTTTCCCTCCAGGGCGGCGACTCGGCGAGCAACAAGCGCGCCGTGTGCGTCATGGCCGTCCTGCTGTTCATCACCTTCAGCTTCGGACCCGTCAGGTGTGACAGAGAAGCTCCGCCCCTTCTGAAAACAAAAACAAAACACGAATGTTTGCAGGCTGTGACCCCGCCTCTTCCTGTCGCCCCCCCCCCCAGCATCACAGACAGGAAGCTGTCGGACCTGCAGGAGGGCGGGGTTTCCCACACGGGCCGCCGCCTGCTGGAGATCGAGCAGCGGCAGCAAAGGGAGGTGGCTCCGCCCCCCAGCACGGCGGAGGACAGGGCGGAGCCAGAAGAGGAGGGCGGAGACGAGGCCCCGGAGGCCTATCCGTTCAGGTAGGGGTTAGCATGTAGCATCACATTAGAATGTAGCATCGGCTTAGCATGAAGCATCACGTTAGCATGTAGTGTCGGGTTAGCATGCAGCATCACGTTAGCATGTAGCTTCGGGGTAGCATGCAGCATCACGTTAGCATGTATCATGTTGATGGTCCATTCCGTTTTAACGGCATCTCGCTGTAAAAAGTGAAGGTACACTTCCTGTTCTTCTTTTTCCCAGAAACCTTAGCGACGTGTTCAGCGACATGAAGGATCTGGTGCTGCAGGACATCGACCGGTACTTCACCTCCACCGACTGCCGACAGTTCAACCGCTCCGAGTCGCTCAGGTCGGCCCCACGCTCTTCATCTCCTCCTCATCCTCCTGGGGATCAGATCAGGGGAAATAAACTGTGTGTGTGTGTGTGTGTGTGTGTGTGTGTGTGTGTGTGTGTGTGTGTGTGTGTGTGTGTGTGTGTGTGTGTGTGTGTGTGTGTGTGTGTGTGTGTGTGTGTGTGTGTGTGTGCGTGTGTGTGTGTGTCCCAGGCTGGCCGATGAGCTCAGAGGTTGGGTCCACCGGCACCAGATCGACCGGAAGAAGTCTGGAGGGAAACCCAAGACCGCCAAGAAGGCGAAGATCGCTCAGGTGCTTCCTGTCGGGGCGGCGGCTCCAGTTTTTACTCCTTTTACAAAATAAAACGGTTTTAAGTTTAATTTAATTTAATCCGACGTTCAGTCGTTAAAGTTCTTCTTGTTGGTTTTGGGCAGAAAGCTCAGCTGAGGAAGACGAACATCTCCAGATACCTGCCCATCCAGACGCACCGCTCCATTGAGAGGTCGGTCTAATAACATCAACTAAAGCTTTTATTTTGAAAGGTCAGGGCTGAATAACGGGGCTTGTTCCTGTCTGCAGTCAGCTGCAGGTGCTTCCTGGTCCTGAGGTCACCTACAGCGACTTCCTGGACGCCATCGACCGCAGAGAGGACACCTTCTACGTGGTTTCCTTCAGACGGGTACGAAAAGTAACGCCAGGAACCCTCCAGGACGATTTCATCGTCTAAAGTAGTAAAGAACGAGATGCGGTCTCACTGATATATCCATCCACCAACACGTGGTAAAGAACGAGATGCGGTCTCACTGATATATCCATCCACCAACACGTGGTAAAGAACGAGATGCGGTCTCACTGATGTATCCATCCACCAACACGCGGTAAAGAACGAGATGCGGTCTCACTGATGTATCCATCCACCAACACGCGGTAAAGAACGAGATGCGGTCTCACTGATGTATCCATCCACCAACACGCGGTAAAGAACGAGATGCGGTCTCACTGATGTTGACTCGTCTCTGGAGGTTCTGCTCTCGTTCCTGTTCTCGTTGCTTCCTGTTAGTTTTCATATCAAACAGGGACTATTTAACGTCTGACCGACTCACGTCTCCCCAGGACCACCTGCTGCTTCCGGCCATCACCCACAATAAAACCAGCCGACCTAAGATGTCTCTGGTGATGCCGGCCATGTCCGTCAACGGTGAGTCAGTGAGAGCGTTAGAGGTTACAGCAGGTGTGAGAATTACCCCCATTAACCCCCTCCCTCCCTTTTGCCCCCCCCAGAGAGCCTCTATAACTCCTCTCAGGGCTATGAGATGATGATGCAGGTCGACTGTGAGGTCATGGACACCCGCATCGTCCCCATCAAGTCCTCTGCCGTCCCCCCGTCGCTCCGCGACCCGCCCCCGCGCCCCCCCTCCTCACCCCACCATCACCAAGGCAACCACACCTCACTGCGGGGGGGCCGCCACCACCACCAGCCCCCCGCCGCCTCGTCCTCGCCGGCATCTCCCAGGCAACCGTTACCCGCCGGCAGACGGACAGCAGAATATTTAATCAGCCAATCAGAAGGGGTGTGATGAGGCGTCGCCGTGGCGACGGCTCGACAACCCCCCCGCCTCTGACAGGTAACACAAACGCGCTTCGTTGAGAACCTCGACGTCAGGACGGACGCCACCGATTCCCCCGCCTCACGTGTCGTCACCATAGCGACGGTGTAAAGAGGCGTCATTGGGAGCTGCTGCAGGAAGATGGAAGGACAGGAAGAGGAAGTGATGTCATCGATACACACCTGAATTCGATTTTTTTCGTGAGTCGTTGCTTGAATTTCTTTATTTTATTATTTTATTTTATTTTCTACAAATTCTAGAAACGTTTTTTCTCTTTATGGAAGGAATTCAACAGGTACACGAGGCGTTCCGTTAAAAACACTGCGATTAATTCTCCATCGTCCTACAGCGTCGGTCCAAATCAGTCAGATTATTTTGAGTGGGGGGGTGAATCAGATTTAAAAAAAGAAGAAGTCTCCCCCGTATCGAGTTCACTTCCTGTTCCGTAACGAATCATCCGTTCTAAAAAACACAAACAGGAAGTTGAAGCGTTTCCGACCTGGGGAATAGAAGCTGATTGATTGAACTGATGAACTTGATCGACTCCTGAGTTTATTTAATGTAAATATTGATGTTTGTTCACTCTGTACAGATTTGTTTGTTTGTGTTGTTTTTTTTACATGTTTGTTTTTATTTTTGTTCCCTTTTTTTTTTTTTTGCGTTTTTTTGTCTTGACAACAAAAAGATGAAATCAAAAGGTTTGATAATAAATTGTTTCCTGGAATAATGACGCTCACAATAGAAAAAAAATAAATTTTTAAATATTTTTTATTAGTTTTTGTCTTCAGCTCATCGTGGACCAATCAGCTTCAGTCTGGTGTCACATGACTGTCCTGATGTTTATATTTATGGACATTTTTATTGTACAGGATGAAGTTCTCCTGAATAGGATCAACTTGTTTTCCCTTCATCATGATGATGATGATGATGATGATGCTTTTTGTTTTTTAACTTGTACAAATCGTCTTGAACTTTGAACTCTTCAGATTTTCACCGAGTTCTGATTTCTTTGAGTTTGACTGAAATATTTTAGCAGCTGATTTGAAGAAAGAGAATTTTACGAACCGGAGAACCTTTGTGGTTTTATTCTTTATGGATTTGACTGTTTGGGTCTAACAAAAAAGACATTTGAGTTGCATTATGGGAAATGTAGGATAGAGTAGTTTGAGCGTTCCATCACTTTAAAACATTTTCTGTCTTCATCAGCAAAAATAAAACTGTGATCGACAATCAAGGAACTAAAATTTGATGTATTTTGTATTTAGAGACAGTTTAGTAGGAGATTCTCAGAGAGGAGAGACGGATTGGACAAAAGGAAATAATTTAATCTAAGAAAAGGAAATATGTCATTAAGGACTGAGCTAAGTGTGCTAAGCTAACAGCTTAGCTGTAGCGTCTGCCTCAATTAGATTTTAGTAAAAAACTAAAATCTGGTTCAATGGAGAACGTCGCTTCAGACGGTCTAGATGTTGTTTGGTTGTTTGTGTGTGTTTGTTTGTCTCTGTCCTGCTGCACTTCACTCTTTTTTTTTTGGTTGTTTTTTTTACACTGGCGAATTTTTATTACTTTTGTGTAAATAAATGCAAAATACAGAAAAAGTAAAAATGACGTTCAAAGTGCTTTTTGAGCAGTGGAAAAAAATTCTGTTTGTAATTGTTTTAGGGCAATAATTGCGATAAACTCACCTGATTGGTGGTTCAGAACTGATTGTTTAGATTGTAAAACTAATTTGAGAAAACAAACGTTGAATTTAAAATAACTTCCAACAGAAAAAAATGTTTTTTAAAAAGGGAACATTTCACATTTTTTCTGTTGATTTGTATTTTAATTTGTTTTTTTACTGTGAACTCCTGTAACCTGTGGCGACTAAAGGTGTAAATAGAAAACCAGACAGGAAGTCTGCAGTTTGTTTGGTTTTTTTATTTAAATGAAAGAAAAAAAACCTCCTACATGTAAATAAAAACTTTATAATTCCATCTCTGGTGAAACAAAACCTGTTTGTTCTGTTTGTCGAAAAGAACGTTCAGTTTTGAACAGGAGAACCTGCTAGCGCAGCGATAGCAACATTAGCACAGGAGCTAAAAATCTTCACCGCCAGGAAGCCGTTCACCCGTTCGCAGTTAGCGCACTAGTATGCTAGCATGTTTCTGGTTAGCAGTATAAAAAAATTATTCTTAAAAGACTTTTAATGAAAAAATCAAAACATTACTTTTTTTTAACAATAATGAATTAGACTCGTTTTTTTAAAATTTAAATGAACATTAGCTGCATTTTTAATATTTGTAGGGGGCGCTGTTTGACCATTTTTGCAACTTCTGCACAGCGTGCAGACTATTTGAATATTCAAGAAGAACTAAACTTATTTAAATATTTAAAAAGCTGCAGGAGGATGAATTTAAAAACCTTAAACTTTAGATTCAGGTGACGTCACCTGAACCTGAGGAGAAGAAGCACCTGTGATGCTGAAAGAATGGAATCACGTGAGGAAAGTAGGAGCATGTGTGTGAAGGAGGGGAAGTAAACCTACCACCGCTGCTTCACAGACAGAAGGTTGAGGGTTTGAATCCTCCTGAAGGTCTGGAACTGTACTATATAAAGTAAAAAAGGTGAGTAATAATAATTTAATATAAACAGTATAATTTGTTTAATAATAAAATATGTATTATATAAATGTAATAAATGCAATAAAAATTTTGTGATAAAATATATATAATGAGGAAGTTATACAATATAAAATGAGTAATAATAATGTGTATAATGTAGATGTAATATACACAGTATAAAATCACTAATTATATATGATGTAAATGTTTTACATACAGTATAAAATGAATAATAAAATGTATGTATGTACTGTATGTGGATGTAATATACAGTTCCAGTGTCGGCCAGGAGGTGTCGCCCTTGGGCTGAACACAGCAGATATTTGTCTGCTGCGAAGCTGATGGTGAGAAGAAATGACGTCATTTGTGTATTATTAATTATGTCAACATGAACCTGATGATAAAATGTTAAAAGAGTCATAATAAATAAATAAATAAATACAAGTGACGCCTGAGGAGGAAGAATGGAGGAAAGACCAGACCACTCACTGCAGGCCTCCTTCCTCCTTCCTCCTCCTCCTCCTCTTCCTCCTCCTTCTCTAGTTATACATGAATCACACCTTTGATGTCATTCATATATAATTAGCACCTCAATGCTAACGCTAGCTGTAGCAGTGACCGGACACACGCTCCTCCGGTTCCGACAAAGCTGCTCTGTGGTTTCATTTATTACACAAACAGGAAATTAATTCACTCCTGCTGCATAAATGAAAGTAAATATTTATCATTTAAATCCACGTCTTGACTCCGGATTTCAGCCGAGTGGAGACAAGAGCTCTCCTGTGGACCCCAGTCAGATCCGCTTTTCATTCGTTTGATTTAAGATGCAAAAATAATAAAAAATAATGTATGTATTCAAGGCTCACACAGGTGTGTGTGTGTGTGTGTGTGTTTTTCCTTTCAAATAACTTATTTGACGCTATTTAAGAGGGGCTTGTGACGTCATGATTGACACCTGAGTCAGGTGGGCATGTGGGCAGGACTTGAGATAACTCAACATCTGCAGGTGTTTTCTCTTTCTGTGGATGTGAAGCCACACCCCTTGACCTCTGACCTCAAACTTCTATTACAGATGTGACTCCTGATGTGGAGCCGTTCCTATTGGCTCAGGCTAAGCCCCGCCCCTCCAGATTGCTGGTTGGGATCATTTTTGGATAAATTTTGTTTTTTAAACCAGATTTGCACCAAAATTTGAACAATAATTTCTGCGTCACCAGGGAAACACTTCCTGGATCCATCCCAAAATGTTATGGATTTCTTTCCTGGAGCTTCATCCATCCTTCTCACCAGATTCCATGGAAACCTGTCTGCTCATCCTCCTCATAATCCTCCTTCTGTGTCCCTCTGATAAAGAACACATTTTCCTCCCGGCGTTGGGTTTCCTCTGATGATTGCTTTGCTTATTTCTCTAATATTTGCGTCACGTCATCCATTCCTGTGGATCCCACTCTGCTGCCACTCGGCATAATTCACATTCTCCTCAGCTGGTGATTGAATGGCTCGAATCTCACAGAGGAAAATCCTCCACCTCCTCTTCTGCGGTCACAAAGCCTCCTTTCATCCTCCTGGGAACAGCGGAGTTCTCCTTCTCCGCGCCTCGGATCTCCTTCACAACTTCATTTTTCCTCTCATTTTATTTTTTTGGACACGAAAAACGCAACTTCAGAATGAAACATCCTCCAGGAAGAAAAGATGAAGAGGAAAGAAAAATTTGGGATAATTTTCCCTTCATCAATTTGTACTTTAAACAAATAAAAACGTAATGCGTAAAAAGGAACGACTGGCGCGCATTTTGCGCGCACCGGGGTGGTGGGGGTGGGGGGTGTGGGGGTGTGGGGTTGCTGACTCACAACAACAACCAGTGTGTCTGTGACATATGAGTAACCCCACAAGCATCCCAGTCGGCCCACAGGAAGTCCCCCCCTCCCCCCATTTCCATCACCCCCAACAGCGTTACTCAGCCAAAACAAAGGCTGCCCCCCCTCCGGACCGTCACTGAGAAACTGACCTTTTAACTGACGGACAGCTGGAGAATAAATCAGATGAATTATGTGCTGACGGAGACAGAACCTCATTGAACTTTTACAGCACCTCGCTGTCTCCATGGTAACGGCGGGAAATCACCAACGCTTTATTAGATCGGACTGGAGCCCTGTGTGTGTGTGTGTGTGTGTGTGTGTGTGTGTGTGTGTGTGTGTGTGTGTGTGTGTACATATGTATGTATATAAATACACGTGTGTGAAAATAAATAGACTGAGTGGAAAAACTAATTTCCCCAGGAGGATTATTAGAGGTTGTTTCTTCTTCTTCTTCTCTTTTTACGGGTTGACGTGTCGGGATGAGGTGAAGGAAAGAAAAGGTAGGCAGATTTTTCTTTATTTGTCTCGTAAAAAATCTGCCCCCCCCCAGCTCTCTGTCTCTCTCCGTGGGCTGATGTGGATGTTGTTCAGGTGTGGATAAACGCGCAAAAATTAAAGCTTAAAATTAAAGTTGTTTTTTTCCCCGGCATGAGATCATTTATAGATTTGTTAGAGAACTAAAATATAATAGAAATGAAGGTGAAACCTTCTCTGCAGCAGGAGAGCAGCTGGATCCAGTCTGGACCCGTTACGCACCGGAGCTGTGCGTCATGACGCACCGGACCGTCCATCCATCCGCCGTGCGTCCAGCCCGGCATCTGGTTGTGTGTGTGTGTGTGTGTGTGTGTGTGTGTGTGTGTGTGTGTGCGTGTGTGTGTGTGTGTGTTTGTGTGTGTGTGCGCGTGTACGCGCACGTGCATCTGCAGTAGCCGTGGGGTGCGCGCCCCTCACCTTCCTGCTGCAGCTCCTCTTCTCTGGTGGAAACTGTGCGTCAGAGCCGCACATGGGGGGGCCAACATGTGTTCGTCATGCCACACGTATGACGGAGAGGCCTTCCTGGCATGATTTCTTCTCCTTGTGTCGCTTTTTATTTGACATTTCCGTCTCTGTGTCGCTTCAGCGACAGCACCAGAACCAGAACCAGAACCAGAACCAAACCTTCAGTTCTGGGTTCAGCTGCTCAGTTAGCATCTTTAGCTTTGTGTTTCTTTTTTGAGAGCTAAACCCATCTGAGGTGACCCTGGAGCGTTAGCATTAGTTGTTAGCATCATTTCTCTTAAACTATGAATGTTCAGGATCATTTTTTCCCACTTTTATTTTTATTTTCCCTCTTTAAGACCTTTTACAGTTTGCTTTTCTTGCCTTTTGTCCTCCCTGGCTTCCATATGTGCGTGTCGTGTTCGTCTCCACATGTTGACCCGTGTTGCTGCTGTTTACGTCTGAAAGGTGTTACAGTCCGTGTCCCGTAAAACCCGCCGGATTCCTCCATCAAACCGACCGTTTTACGGTCACATGACTCCGAGCCGTTCCCCCCTCAACACCTGTAGATGGTCCAAGAAGAAGAAAGGCATGCTGGGAAGTTTCTCTAAAAAATAAAGTCACCAGTAGGAGTGACGGGATTGGTTCACTCTCTGCTCCGATGTGGGTTTGTGGCGGGAAAAGAAAAGAGGAAGTGGTTTCAGGGCTGGGGGGTCAGAGGACGGCCTGAACAGAGTGAGTCTGTGGAGACAGGAAGTGGAGGAACCAAAGTTCACCGTCGGACACAAGACGCTTCAGTTCACCAGGAAACCTGAAGACCAAAGGGTCTCCTGATTGGCTCTGTGACCCCAACCGGCGCCGGATCCAGGGGGGAGGAGTCCAGTGAGGTCACGTGCAGGTCAGGTCACCCCAGTCCCGCCTCCAGAAGCAGGAAGTAGATGCCGGTTCCGCCTCCAGAAGCAGGAAGTGGATCCCGGTCCCACCTCCAGAAGCAGGAAGTGGATCCCGGTCCCGCCTCCAGAAGCAGGAAGTGGATCCCGGTCCCGCCTCCAGAAGCAGGAAGTGGATCCCGGTCCCGCCTCCAGAAGCAGGAAGTGGATCCCGGCCCCACATGGCGCGTTCACCTCCCGAGCCGACCTTCAAACAAAATCCTGATCATTGGGGTTTGAGTGACGATGACGGCGTTCGTGAGCGGCTTCACGGTGACCCCGCCCAGGAAGAGGAGGTGGAATCACCTGGATGTTAAATCCCACACACAGGTAAACCTCGACTCGCGGTTCATCGGTTCAGGAGGAGCGACTGACGTCTGAAAACAAAGTAAATTAAATGAACTCCAGAATAAACTAGATAAACGTTCAGTTCTGTACTGAACTTTATTACTGAAGGTAATTTTATAATATTTAGTTGACATGAATCTATTTTAAGCTGACAATTACTTTTTATTTTTTAATATATTTTATTTTGTTATATTTTACTTTATTATTTTTATTTTATTAGTAATATATATATATATTTTTTTTAATATAGTACAAAGAAAACGTCTTGAGCCTGGTCTTCCTCATCGGGGGTCACGGGGGTTGCTACCGGCTAATAATGATTTTATGTTTTATTCTGATTTATTGTACAGTTACATGATATTAAATGCTTTTAAAGGTTTATTAGTGATTTTATGACTAAAGTATTTGTGGTGGACATAAAGTGGAGGAAAATGACTTTTTATTTGTATTTCTTTTTTGTGTTTTTTTGTATAATTTTCTTTATAAAAACCGCCGTTAGCCGTTAGCCGTGTACCCGATGAAGCCCCCCATTGCTGACGTTTCTCCGACAGATAATCTGACCTGAACTTGGTATTTCTTGGCTCGTTGGGATTAAATCCTGGAGGAGACTCGTCTCCTGCAGACCTGCTGCCGGTCACGGATCCAGACACGCTAACGAACACG
This sequence comes from Antennarius striatus, assembly GCF_040054535.1. Classification (NCBI taxonomy): domain Eukaryota; kingdom Metazoa; phylum Chordata; class Actinopteri; order Lophiiformes; family Antennariidae; genus Antennarius; species Antennarius striatus. The sequence continues at coordinate 1,197,988 of NC_090789.1, read as the reverse complement.
CCAAAGCACACAAACGCTCGCCGGCACGTTTTCCCTCTAATGACTGGTTTCCTCCTCTCTGACTCGAGACTCATTCAGCCCCCCCCCCCCCCCCCCGGCCCGTCGCTCCTGATCACCGGTTTCTCTGTTGTCACCTGGACTTTTCCTCTTTCTGTTCAAACGGTTTCCATCAAACGTTCCTCTCCCAGGAGACAAACGTGTCTCCAACACGCGGCGGCGGCGGCGGTCTGCAGACCCACGACCGCCACGCTCTGGTCTCTGTGTGGCCCGGGCCTCACTCTCATTGCCTCAGTGTGAACCGGTCCAGAACACATGTGGTCTCGTTAACCCCCCCGTGCCCCCCCCGCCCCCCCATCAGGCATGTGTTCCTGCTTTTAAAGGCATTTCAGTCATTTCAGGCTCCCTGGAGGCGCCGTGGAACGCGTGTTGACGAGTCCGCCGGGGCAAATAGAGCCTCTGAGGCCCGTCGTTAAAGTCAGTAAGGGGGGGGGGGCGACAACAGGAAGTCCTCCTGACGCGGGGGCACGCCCCTCACACCTTTAACTCCAGATCGAACCGTCGGTTCAGCCTCTGGAGGTCAGGCAGTAAACCTGATGGTAAAGACGACTGACCTTTGACCCCGGATTGACCCCCAAAACACATCAGGACACAAATAATCATTCAGTCTTCAGAGCAGATGAGAAATTCTTCTGTAAAAAACAGACAAAAGGCGGTCCAGAGGTCAGCCAGAGGTCAAACCTGTAAAGCCAGACGGTCCATGAACCTGATTGGCTGACGGCTCCACTCATTCTCTCACATCTGAAGCTCATGAACTCTTCCTTTGATCGGATCAATAAATCTTTTAATCAGATTCTTCTGATCTCATTTCCCGGCTGGAAATCCGTCTGTCTGACTTCACGAGCCTTTAAGTCAAAACGTGGGAACACCTGATTGGTTCCCACAGCCTGTAATCGATCCCCTGGCTCACCTGAAGCATTAGACTCCTGTCTGGCCCCGCCCCCTTGTTCCCCGACCTTTGACCCCTCTCTGAGATGAACAGACGGCTTTAACCTGTTGAATTCTCGCCCCCGACAGGAACCACCGGCGAGCCTCAGCGAGATCCAGCCTGACGTGTTTTCATTTTAATTTTTTTATTCAAAAATAAATAAATAAATTTTGTTTGAAAAACAATTTTAACAATTTTTTAAAAATGTATTATCTAAAAAATAAAAAGGGCGATTACAGGAACCACCGACGAGCCTCAGCGAGATCCAGCCTGATGGGTTTCCGGACGTGGATCGAGGTCAAATTGGCTGACCTTTGACCCCACCTGCTCCAGGTCCTGGGTCGTGGGGTCGCTCAGCTTCAGCTTCATCTTCATCTTCAGCTTCAGTATGTACTCGATTCATTTTGCCCTGATGCTCAGACCAGCTCTGTGTTTTGTCTTCAAGATCAAACAAACTTCATGCAAACCAGAGTTTGTTCGACTTCCTGCAGCGGCCCCGCCCACCACCGCCGCCACCGCCCCGCCCACCGCCGCCGCCGCCGCCCCGCCCACCGCCGCCGCCCCGTGATGGAGGCCTGTTGATCAGACTGAACTGCTATTGTGTGACATCACAACTTGGAGCTGCTTCACTGACATCCAATGGAGAACAGGTTTGTTAGCATCAAGAGGAACCAGAGACAGAACCGGACCGCTCCATCGCCATGGAGACCACAAAAGTAGGGGGGGGGGCAGGGACGGAAATGAACACATGAAAGATTTTAGGCCCCACGTTTGACTAAAAACATGTAAAAAAATGTGATGTTTTCCATCCAGATCCTCCACCCAGGAGGGACCGGAGCTCCGGAGTTACATCAGAGAGAGAGGGAGGAAAATTCTTCAAGTATGAGAAAATTTTACTGCCCTCCTCCCTCTCCCTGTCCCTCTTTTCCTTTTTTCCCTCGCTCCCCGTCCATCCCCCGTCATTCAGGACCTGTCGGCCGCTCAATGAGGGCTTCAGAGAGAGAGGGAGAGTCGCCACAGCGCTCAGCAGGTCAGAAAGAACTCTCCAGATGATGACATTTCTCACTTTGTTCCCTCATTTTGACTTTAATATAACTGAAAATTATTGAATGCATTTTGAAATAATCGATAATCTAGATTTTTAAATTCATATTGCATTAAGATTTAAAATGAAATCAACTGATTTTGTTTCTAATTTTAGGTTGAAGATTCTTTTTGTTGTATTTCTCACCTTAAAACCTGATAATTCCTTTAATTTAATGATATTTAAAATAATATTCCACCATGTTTTCACTCTTCTGTTTATTTAATGAGGATTTAAATGAAAAAATTCAGACTTTTAAACCTAAATATTATCTCTGGGTGCACGGATCTATGATGACTTCATATCTTTTAATTTTTTTTTGTGTATCTTCCTCATTTTTACGTTCATTTAGTTGATTTTTTTTCTCGTTTGCTGATCATTTAACCAAAAACAGGAAGTAAACTGTGCAGCATCACCTGCATCAGGTGGTTTCTTCTGATGCAGTTGCACCTCAACCCCCCCAGTAAAGCTCAATGCTTTATCCAGGTTCTACACTCAGGTGGCGCCACCTGAGTGGAGAACCTGGAGGTTTGTCGGTGTGGAGCCTCATCCTGGAGGCTAACGGTTGCTCACAGCAGAACACAACAGAGGATTTACAGTCAGACTTATGCAGAGTTGCATTATGGGTAATGTAAAGGGTGAGTAGAAGATAAAGGCGTAAACCTCCTCTCTCTCCTCCTGATCGATTCGCAGTGAAGTGTTTTTACCGAGCGCCCAGTCGGTGTTTGAGCGCCGCTCTCAGGAGTTCATTTTGGCTTCTGGAGGAAAAAAACAACAACGTTGGACTGAAAGATGAGAAGCAGCAGCGAGAGGAAGTGACACGGGAGTGTTTGTGGTCGGGTTCTCTTCGGCGCCCCCCGGTGGTCTCGTCCCACCAGCATCATCAGCTGCAGCCGCCGCCGCCGGCGGGAATTTACGAGCTATTTGTTAGCGCTCTCGGGTTCATTTAAAGGAGCAGTTCACCCACCAGTGGAGGTCCAGTCCAGATGGGGGGGTCGTTAAAAACACACAATAATAGTGAAAAAGGCGTCAAGTCTCCGAAAACCTTCAATAAACTAGTTTGTATTTGTGTTTTTTGCCGTAGCTTCTACGCTAACAGAGGAGCTTAGATCAATGGGAATTCTCCAAAAGGGCGCATGCTAACACTTTTAGCTTAGAAGCTTCTTCTGTTTTAGAAAATGTGAAAAAAATGATCTCTCTTCTTCTGGAGCGTTTGGGGGTTCTTCTTTACAGCAGTTGGTTCTTGATCCCTTGAGGATGAACCCTTATGGCTTCAGTGAGCCTGTCGCATTTCAGCTAGCTAGTTTTTAGTTATTCGGTGTTATTTTGTCACCATCGAACAGACGGAGATGTTTCAAACAGACGTTCATGGTTCCCAGAAGATGAACCCTACCTGATAGGTATAAATTGGTCGTTTGGTTTTGACGGGTGTTCTTGGTTCCTCCGACACCTGGTTTACCTGAATCCACCTGTTTCCCCTCCTTTAGTGTTTACGATTGAGGATAAACCGTTGTATTATATAAGAGAATGAGAACAGAAGAGTCTTTGGATTATGCTAATCTGGTTCCGTCTCCATCAGGGGTCTGGATCATATGACCCTCTGGGTTCAGCCCGGCGCTGGGAGCTCTCAGCAGCTGGTTTCTACATTCAAGCGGACGGACGACACGCAGTAAAAGTATTAACCAGCTTTATTTTGAATCCTCCCTGGGGGAGACGCGGTGATTAGATTGTTCATGGAGCCTCAGGAAACGTCTTCCTGCTGGAAACCAGTCCATTTAGATTGACTGATCTCAGTATCACCCGACAGATTATTATGGAATATTATATTCTGCATTTCTGCACAAAAGGTTCAATTTCTTCTTGGTTTGTTTGTGAACATCATCGTACTTTTTATGGCACCGATAAGGAACAGGAGTAACCGGAGGAGTTCAGCTCCACTCATCCTCAGGTCCCCAATAATCCATCAATTATTGATGATGTGGATCCGGTCCAGCGTTGGATGGTTTCTTCCACAGCCAAACCCAACCTTACTTCACAGGAAGACGCTCATGACGTAACGTTCACAAGAGGGTGAACAGTTCCTGAGTCCGCCCACGATCTGGATGCAGTTTTATGGCTTCATCCTCAACCGTCCTGGAGAAACACCCAACGATAGAGCCAAAGAGTCGCGTCCCCAAATCTGTTTCGTTTCTGGAAACGGAAAGGAAAATCCGAAACCAATCAGACACAAGGATCAGTTTGAGACGAAAAACCAGTTAAAGTTGATTGATAAATGATCAGCATTCAGTCTGAGTCCAGAAACTTGACCCACGACCACATATTTGACTCTTTCCATTGGGGTTTATTGGGCGACTCTCTACTCCGTATAGTCGTAAACAGCTAATCGCCACATTTCTGCTAATTGTCCCCAACATGGAGTTGGAAAAAGTTAATTTTATTGTGTTTCTGTCTTCATTCCAGGGGGAAAATCCCCAGAGAACAACTTCCATCACGTCTGAAGGGTCTGACTGAAGCGAAGCGACAGAATCCGACACGCTTTGACCCGCTAAGAGCTGCTAATCTGTTCATCTTTTAAAGAGGACTTAAAAACGCTTCTGGAAATTGGTCAGGTTCACCTCGACCAATCAAAACGCTCCGGCCGGCTCGGGTTTCCTGAGTGCTCCAGCATCTCTCCCTCAAATCTTTTTTCCTAAACCTCCGAAGGAAGAAGTTTCCTGGTCCGACCCCAGCCATGCTGCTCTTCATCCCGTCCCTCCTCGTCTCCCTTCTCCTGGCTGCTCCTGCAACCCTGACCCCCCCGACCTCACAGGAGGTACAGGTCAGAGGTCAGAGGGCACCGAGGGAGGACCAGGACTCCATCAAGGTGGGGGTTTGGGTAAAACTGTTGGGTTCTACCATCAGGAGAAAAGAAATGTCTGTTAATATTATAGAATTATGGATTAACACCAGATTAAATCAGGAAAACATCCATCAAAGGATCCAATGACTGAATTATTTCCCTGGAGGGACGACAAACACACCAAACCTGCTCTTCACAAACAACAAAAATATAATTCATGGATGTTTCCTCAATCTAAAGGCAGAAATTATTAGATTAACCAATTTAATTCCATCACTTTCATCCCAGAGTTGAGCTGATGATGAGCTGATCACATTAGTTGAATATTTTTTGACCTCCATTAATGTTCTTCAGCGTGTCGAATGCAAGAATGCATAATTATTAAAGATAAACCTGTAACCAGTGAGGCGCTGGTTCAGTTCTACCTGGGAGGAAGCTGACCCCTACTGGACCAGTTCAGCCTCCTGCGTGGACGTTACTGGAACAAAGGGTTATACTGGAACATGTCCTGATCTTTCTGGTATTTTTTGGTATTAGACAGCAGATGAGTTTGGAATCTTTAGCAGTTCGTAAATAAATCAGAATTATGACACAATAGGACCAATGATGTCATCGTCCTCGTTCCAGGTGGTGATCTCAGAGGGCTGCGCCACGCAGGGGGACGCCTCTGACGCCAGCCACGGAGGTGAGGGAGTACTTATTTAAATTTATGTATAAGTTTTACCATCATTATTTTAACTCTTAAATAACTATCAGTAAATGACGTATCTAGAATCTTCCATTTAATTTATTAATTCCAGAAATATTCCAGTAGTCGAGATTTGCGACAGTCGTCCGGGTACGTGATACATTCCGAAATGAATTTAGACGTTTATGTGGATTTTTAAATAACTTTTTAATCAAGTTATAGATATAATAGTAAGAATAGAATAACTATAAATCCACTAAATATTTTTTTGTTACTTTAAATGATGATAAATTCCCTTAATTTATATCTGCCCTTTAATCTTTCTGCTTTTAAGATTTACATTTAAGATTTACATTTTATCACCAAATTTCGTCCTTTTATTTCTTTAGATATGAACTTTTTTTAGATGAACTTTTTTTCTAAATATTTTTTGAGAGTCTGGACGACTTTGAGGAAAGATATCGAGGCGCAAACCGTCGTAAATCCTTGTGGTTAAAATCTACCTCATTATAAGAAAAAAACAAAACATTTGTTTAATGTCGTTTTATTTCGAACATATATTGACCCTAAATCTATAAATGAAGGAAAATAATTCATGTCCATTCACTCCCATTGATTTAGCGCCCTCTAGGTGTAAAACTACTCCTTTAACTAAACATGTGACACAAGTATGTGTGTATTATCACTAAAATGTACTCAAAATACATTTTAAAAAGTCCTGTTTTCATATATCATTTGAATATTATAACATATTTTAATACAAGTTTAATGATTCAATGTCTAAAGTTTAAATTCTAATTTTTTTTTTCATTTCATCCTAATTGCCTAATTTCCTCCATCATATTCCTGAACATCCGGCTCCTCTCTGTGTTTCTCAGGGAAGGAAATCAACCTGATTCCCGGTTCTCCTCTGGTCCTGACCCATAAGATCAACCTGGTTCCGTCGGGTTCGGGTTCGGGATCAGGTTCTTGCGGTTGTGAGACGGACTTTGCTGCCCTGAAAGATCGCCTGGAGAGAATAGAGAGGGAGGTTTCTGCCCTCAGGGAGAAATGTGGAGGAGCTGATGGAGGCTGCTGCACCTCCAAGGAGAGCAAAGGTACTTCAAGATACCCTCAATCGGGATCCAGTAGGGATACCTGGGGCCGGCCTCCACCAAAACAGAGTTAAAGAATGACTAAAACAGAAAAATCCTGCCTGACTTTCCTCACATTTTGGTGCTAACCCGTCCTTCCTCCCTGTGGATTCAGGTGCGGGTTGCTCCATCACACCAGAAGTCCACGACTGCCCCAACGAGTGCAGCGATCAGGGTCGCTGCCTGGAGGGCAAATGCGTCTGCTTTACCGGCTTCAGCGGACCGGACTGCAGCCGGTCCGACTGTCCAGGAAACTGCAACGATAACGGAAAGTGTGTGACGGGGCGGTGTGTGTGCGATCCTGGTTTCACGGGTCCCGACTGCTCGCAGAGAGACTGTCCGAGCAAGTGCAACAATCGGGGGAAGTGCGTAAAGGGTAGATGCTTGTGCGACGGCGGCTTCGCTGGTCCCACCTGCTCGGATAAAACGTGTCCAGGGAACTGCAACAGCAGGGGGCGCTGTGTGGACGGAGAGTGTGTGTGCAGCCCCGGATTCGCTGCACCTGATTGCTCAATGAAGGCCTGTCCTGATGGCTGCAACAACCGAGGGAAGTGTGTGAACGGCAAGTGTGTGTGTGACAGTGGCTTCACCGGTGAGGACTGCTCCGAGGTGGCCTGTCCTGGGAACTGCAACAGCAGGGGGCGCTGTTTAAACGGAGCGTGTGTTTGTGAGGATGGATTCAGCGGCCCCGACTGCTCAAGAAGAACTTGCCCCAACGACTGCAACAACCGAGGGAAGTGTCTAAACGGCAAGTGTGTGTGTGACAGTAGCTTCACCGGTGAGGACTGCTCTGAGACTTCCTGTCCTGAGAACTGTAACAGCAGGGGGCGCTGTGTCGATGGGCGGTGCGTCTGTAGGAACGGATTCACCGGTGCGGACTGCTCGGAAAAAGCTTGCCCCAAAAATTGCAGCAACCGCGGGAGGTGCATGAACGGGAGGTGCGCATGCGACGTGGGGGCTTCTGGGCCGGACTGCTCGTACAAAGCCTGTCCCAAGAACTGCAACATGAAGGGACGATGCATCAAAGGGAGGTGTGTCTGTAGGCGGGGCTTCACGGGACCCGACTGCAGCCAGTGCGAGAAGGGAATGACCGGACCCAACTGTGATACCGGTGAGTAAAACAGAAGAGACAGAAAAGTGGTGCGTTTTGGCTTTAAGGTGTAAATAAAGTTGGTACGAACTTTGGACAACAATGTACGGAATAACCCGGATACACGATCTGATCGGCGTACAAATTATTTGAGATAATTTGAGCAAAATTTTAGCAAAATCCGATAGTTGGTGGATGGATACAACATCAGCTGAGACCACATCTCATTCTTTACCACGTGTTGGTGGATGGATACATCAGAGCGTATGTCGTTCTTTACCTAATGTTGGTGGATACATCAGAGTGTATCTCGTTCTTTACCACATGCTGTTGGGCGTATACACCAGAGTGTATCTCGTTCTTTACCGGGTGTTGATGGACGGATACTTCAGGGTGCATCTCGTTCTTTACCACATGTCGGTGGAAAAATACATCAGAGTGTATCTCGTTCTTTACCACATGCTGTTGGGTGTGTACATCAGAGTGTATCTCGTTCTTTACCACATGTTGATGGATGGATACAACATCAGTGAGACCGAATCTCATTCTTTACCACATGTTGGTGGATGGATACATCAGAGCGTATCTCGTTTTTTCCCAGATGTTGATGGACGGATACATCACAGTGTATCTCGTTCTTTACCGCATGCTGTTGGATGTATACATCGGAGTGTGTCTCGTTGTTTACCGCATGTTGATTGATGATACATCAGAATGTATCATGTTCTTTACAGCGTGTTGGTGGTTGGATACATCAGCGCATAACTCTTTCCCAGGTGTTGGTGGGTGGATACATCAGGGCGTATCTCGTTCTTTACTACATGTTGGTGGATGGATACAACATCAGAGTGTATCTCGGTCTTTCCCGGCTGATGGATGGATGCACCATCAGCCGGTCTGCTGCTTTTCCTCCACATCAGGATGTTCTGATGTTTTTGTACACGACTGAGTTTTCTTGCGTGTTTCCTGACATCATGGAGAAACTCTGGCTGCTCTGTGCTCTTGCGTATCCCAGATGCTTTATTTTAATATATTTATAACAACTTAATGGGTCACACACAGGAGAATAAACATGACCTCATTCCTGCTGCTCAGGATCGATTCTTCCCGACACACACTTGTTTCTTTTCTTTTTTTTAATATTGGCATTTGCACGGCGACTCATGTTGTCTCCTCACATTGTTTTTGTTGTCGTCGTTGCTAGGCAACGCTGGTGTGTCATCCAGAGCTGGTTTGAGTCTGAGGAACTGTTTCATTAAAGGAACCATAAAAGTCCCTCCGACAGGTGTGGAACTACTTCCTGCGCCGCTCCAGGATGAAACGCATCAAACACACTTGTGGGTGTTAAGTGTTTCACCAAATGGAAGCAACCACTGATGGGGGGGGGTCCCATTCCACAGGAGGGGGTGGGGGTGAGAGGACACTTATTTTTTATCCACCTGTTTTTATCTTCATTTATAATCTTAATTCAAACAAACATCTGAAGCTTGAACTTCCTTTTTTGTTTTTGTTTCCATGGTTACAAGCTGAGACTGGACTCTTTCTGGTCTCCAGGTTTTCAAAAAGTGGTTCGATCCGTCAGAATCTTTTAAATCACCTCTGATGTGTGAAAAAACAGATATTTGTGTCTGGATGCCACATTATTTTCATTTTTAATATTAGTATTATTATTGTTATAATAATAATAATAATAAGGGAGGTTTCCATTATTATTATTATTAATATTATTACTACTACTACTACTACTACTAATAATAATAATAATAATAATATTGTTATTTATTTTACAGTCTAAAGCTTTAAAAATTAATCCAGCAGTAATATTAATGAAATCAAATTAAATTTATTTATAGAGCACATTTCATACAAAATGCTTAAAAGAAATAAAAACAGGAAATAAAACTGTAAATACATTTAATTTTCATGCTTTTAGTATCACGGCAATTTTAGGGGTTGTTATCATTTTGATAGCTACGAGTCTTTTTTCTTCTTCTTCTCCGAACCAAACTCCTAAAAAGTCTGGCGTTGTTTGGTAATTCAATATTTTGTTTATTTGTCTCACGTCTGTAAATAAAACCCCAGAGATCTGCGTCGTGTCTGAAATCCTTCCAGAACTGGTTTCATGTTTATTTGATTGGGTTTGTCGGCGCCGTGACGACGAAACAAACTGTTTTATCTGACATGTTGTCTCGTCTGTGTCTCCAGTCATGTCCGGCGTCTCTCAGCTGAGCGTTCGGGACGTCACGGAAACCGGCGCCACTGTGGTGTGGACCCCGCCTCCCGTCCAGTACGACACCTACCACATCACCTTCACCAGCCAGGTACCGCCGCCGGGCCTCCGTCACGTCTGCGCGTTTCCTGTTTTAACAGTTTAGGACGTTTAAAACTGAAATGTCAATTCGGTAAACAGTTGCTTGCCAAAAGTAAGCGGACGCCCCGCTGCTGTGATCAGTTACTGATGGTTCCAGACCTTGAGGTGGAAAGACTTGTATGTGCGTGAACCTGATTGAATTAAGGTGACGTCATCATGATGACGGCATCATGATGACGTCATCATGATGACGTCATCACCTTCTTGCTGTGAGGCGACAGCGCCACACACTGGTTGAAGAGATTTCTGTCTGATTTGTGTCTCAAAAACACAGACAAGCTTCAGCTTGACCTTTGACCTTTGGGTTAAAATGCATTCTGAATCCTGCCCTAAAAATAACCCCTTAGTGGAAACACGCAAATTATCCAGCTTTATTTTATAATTATTTAGATGTTTTAGTGCTGTAAAAGCCATCGATACACGCTTTACACCACGAGTGTCAAACTCAAGGCCCGGGGGCCACATGTGGCCCTCCACATCATTTTATGTGGCCCTTGAGAGCATAAAAGGTCAGAGTGTCTAAAAATAAATAGGTCAAAAGTATGCTTTGAACAAAAACTACATTTCCCACAATGCAGTAATCAAGCAAACAAAGTTAACGTCCTAACTTGTGTCTGATGTTATTTTTCTTTATTGATTGATAGTTTGATCCTTGATTGATGGAGTTCTGTGGGTTTAATAACCTGACAAATTAAAATTATTTATATTATAACAGACAAACATTTTTTTTCTGTGTAACTGTACTGTTTGTAACTTATAAATAAATAATAAATTCAGAGTTATTTATTATTTATTAAGGAGTAGTTACATTTATGTTACATTGAGTTACATTTAGTTAATTAACATTTAGCATTAACATTTTCACACTTTCCTCTCTAGTTTAAACACACAGGATACAGAACACAATGCACTGTAAAAATAAATAAATAAAAGCAAAATTGCACTAAAAATATGATTAATTAAGACCAGCGACTCGTCCTCCTCAGACATGTGTGACCAATCAGACGTTAGAAGTGGAACATGACTAATTGTGTTGGTATTCATGGCTCCGAAGCTTCAACATCGGAGTCAAAAGTGTAACACACACACACACACACACACACACATTCATGCCGATCTTCTCGTCCCGTCGTTCACACAATGAAACGGAACGGCATGTCTCCGTGGTGACGTCATCAGGTGTGTTCTGATTGGATAACAAATCAGGCTCCTCCCACATGTTAAAACCCATAATCTGTAAATAAACAATGTCTGTGTGTGTGTGTGTGTGTGTGTGTGTGTGTGTGTGTGTGTGTGGTGGGGGGGACATCTCTGGTAACCACAGAACACTCTTCATCCCAGACGGCGACCTCACTGCCCGTCGTGTCTATTTGTTGTCTTTAATTGAAGATGAAAGCCATCCGGTTACCGCGGCAACGCTCCTTCCACATCCGACATGCGAACACCGAATCCCAGATCAGGGATCGGCTTCCAGAGGATATTTTTTTTGAGTTGTTGTAAATCACACACCCGTAAGCCTGAATCTGAAGGAAGCGACAGACAAAAGACGAGATGAAAGTCGGGGGTGGGGGGGTGGGGGTCAGAATCAAAACAGCAGAGTCGTGCTCGGAGGCGGGGAGGAGAAGATGCAGATGTGGGATGCTTGTTGTCACAGAAACACGTAAACACTGTCAAAAACACGGCGACTGCCAGACGGATGACATCAGCGCCGGCCCACAGCTGTGACCCACACAGCAGCGGAGAGACGGACGGACCAACAGAGACGGGGCTGTTCGCGCCCCGCGACGCGCCTGCGTGGGGTCGACGCCCACCCGGGTTCGGTTAGCGCTGAATCAGGGGCCGGACGCTACTGGGCGTCACGCGGGACCGCCGGCGACCTCGTCCGAGGCCTGAACGGATCAGATCAGAGGAGACTCAAATCCAGAACGCTGTCAGAGCCCCACGTGATGCTGACTCAGCGGCGCTGCTCTGTTTTTGTCCGTCAGAGTCGATTAATAAAGTTATAAAATATCTAAAAGCTGGAAATTGTACCCTGAGTGGCTGGAATTAAACTAACGAAAACCATTTCAATCTGTTCCAGTCTGGTAAAAAAGAGCCCCAAACTTCCTAAATGATAGAAATAAATATTTTATCTCGTAAAGAACGAGACGTGGTCTCTCAGATGCGGATGTTGTAGCCATTCACCAACACGCGGGAAAGAACGAGGTGCGGTCCCACCGATGTCGTATCAATCCGCCAACATGTAAAGAACAAGATGTGGTCTCACTGATGTCGTATCCACCCACCAACATGTAAAGAACGAGATGCGGCCTCACTGATGTTGTATCCACCCACCAACACGTAAAGAACGAGATGCAGTCTCACTGATGTTGTACCCATCCACCAACATGTAAAGAACGAGATGCGGTCTCACTGATGTCGTATCCATCCACCAACATGTAAAGAACATGATGCGGTCTCACTGATGTTTGAATCCACCCGCCAACATGTAAAGAACGAGATGCGGTCTCATTGATGTTGTATCCATCCACCAACACGTGTCGTAACGCTGCCACTTAAGACGTTTATAATTTCCACTTTGGCCTGTAGCGTGTGTTTGTACGGCGTGTCTGTTGTGTTTCTGTGAACATGTCTGATTATAAATGTGTGATTTGAAACGTGTTTGACCTCTGACATCATTAAGAATCACCCAGAACCATCTGTCCTGTCCTCGTTCGGTTGATATAATAGTCGGGGAAGAACGTTCCATGGCATCACCGTGGATAAGACGACATTACAAACACCCTGTTGGGTCTCCGCCACGTTTTCCTGTCCTGCTTCTGACACAGAGACGCCGTCGTTGAAGAAAACCTTCTGCAGAGATGTTCGCTTTAATTTCCATCAGTGGCGTTGGGGCCGATGGTCGCTCCGTGGCCCAGCTGGACCTCCTCGTGTTCGGAGGGAACATCATCGTCCCCGAGGTCCCAGCGGAGACGTCACTGAGCCTCAACTGACTTTAAGGCTTAGCGTGATTTTATTGGAGCCTCCGTTTTCATGATGTCACCCTCATCCATATGGAATGCGATGAAAGAATTGTGCGGCGCGGACGCTGATCTGGGACGACTTGTGGGGCTCTGTCGCCGGGGGAGTCAACACGGTGACCAGCATGGCAACCAGCTGTGGTCCATTTAGTTTCCGACACCGTATCCGTTCATCAGAAAGTCCAGGCAGAGGTCGGCCCGGTTGGTAGTCCCAGTAGAGTCATGGTTGGGTGAGCCTCGGCTTCTCAATTAAGGGAGATTTGAGGGCTTCCAGCAGATAAACGGAATCATAACTGATGTAAGAGCTTCTGTAACAACATGGAAATAATTAAAGACCCAAGAATCTTCCGCTTTACGAAAAGATCCTTGTTTGAGATACGTATCAGCCGGATTGGAGATCCTGCTCCTCTAATCCTCGTACTTTGGGTCTAGATTGTCCACATGTGTGTTTGAGAGTCGACGCCGATCTATCTGCTGTAAACGGCAGCAAGAAGTAAATGTGGTTTAACTTTTCGTGTCTCGTTTGTGTCTGAAAACAGAAGGAGGGTGACCAGCAGATCACGGCTCAGCTGGACGGCGGCCTGACCGGCTTCACCCAGACGGGCCTGGCCTCGGGTCAGGAGTACCGCGTCAGCATCGCCGGAGAGGTCGACGGCCAGAAGGGGGCCGAGAGCTCGACGGAATTCATGACCCGTAAGCACTCTGTGATGTCACTTCCTCTCCTTGAACACGTCAGACGTGTCATTCTGACATTAGCTTTGGCAAAAATTGATGTTGTATCCATCGGTCAAGACCTAGGAAAGAACGAGATACGGTCTCAGCTGATGTTTTTAACCATCTGCCAACGCTTGGTAAAGAACAAGATACGGCCCCATTTGATGTTGTATCCATCCGCCAGCTAGCGGTGCTATCCTGAAGCACGACTCGTACCTCAAATACCTCGTATCTCCAGGTTTTACTGTTTTACTGCTTCAGTATTTGCTTTGGAAAGTTCTCTTTCATTCCCATGGCAGATGCTGGAATCCTGAATATATTACAGTTGACAGTAATGCATAAACGTTTCAGTGCCTTCTGAAGGCGGGTTTCGGTCTGTACTGATTATGAAACGGAGCTTCTGACCGTCGCGTCGCCCGACCCGAGCAGCTCGATTTGCCAAACTGGCAACGAGCGTTTAAACATTAGCCTCTCGCTGCCCTTCTGAAGAGCGATGTCACATGTGGCAGCAACAGTTTGGCCAAAGACGAGGAAATGCGCCGAGCCAAGGTAAATCTAAAGCTGAGAAACTGTGAGTGGATGTTTATGGACCTACTTTGCCTTTTGGACTCTATCCCACAGTCGCTTCCAGGTAGAGTAACAGAGATTTATGCTCTTCATCTTCAGTCCTCTCTGGTCCCACCAACCTCCAAGTGGCCAAGATGACCACCACATCTGCTGTGGTCCAATGGGTGGAGTCTCAGGGGGAGATCGACAGGTACCGTTTGACGGTCACGCCCAACGACGGAACCGGGAGGAGCCAAGAAATGACCGTCCCGGCAGGGCAAAGTTCTGCCCACATCCAGCAGCTGGAGCCGGGGCGTCTGTATGACATCACACTCGTGGCGGAGAAAGGCTCGAGTCGAAGCGAACCCACAACCACGCAGGTCACACCCGGTGAGTACGGAACCCCTGAGGTGCGTTCAGTTTAGTTTAGCTCGGATTATGGCCTGAATGTGACAAAGTGTTGGTCGTGACATAAATTCCCCTTTTTAGTTTTAGGTCTTCCCCATTAATTATTTGATAGTGGGGCTAATTTTAGGTTCTAGAACACAGATGAAGGCATTGTTTGAGTTCTCTTTGAGATTTTGGGTGAATATGAAAAGTATAAAATAATGATTTCATCCTTTTCCTATAAGTTTGGAACCTCTGGAGTCTGAGATTCCATAAAGTTCTAAAGGAAAATACACCAACATTGGTGTGTCAAACATCGTTTATTGTGCTATGGCTAACGGTTACGGAGGGTTCAACTTGTTTCAAAAGGATTTTTCAAACATTTTTATTTGGTTTTAAAACGTTTTTTTTAACATTTCTGACTTTTCACCCTTTCAGTAAATGTAAATGCTAAACAAACAGGAACATTATTCATCGAATAAATGAGTGAGAGCAGGTTTTCAGGAGTTCTGCCAATGACAAAGAGAAATTTAGAAGATGAAACAATAAATAGAATGTGCTGCACGAGCTGCAGTGATGGATGCTTCGATCTCGTGCTAAATGTAAGCTAGCCAAATGTTTCCTGTCTGGTAATCTGGTGATAACATGCTCCAACTATGTGTGGGAAAATGAAAGTTTAACTCATAGGAACCCAACCTCCAGGAGATTATTCTCTAACTGACTCTGTTGTCCTTAATTCAGTATTTTTCTCAACAGTGACACCCAGCCTGCTGAAGTCCTCTGTCCGGCCTGAATTGTTAATCAGTTTTCTTGCAGGTTCCAAATAGGGGGCGCTGTTACTTCATCGGTAACTGACAAACTTCTGCAAATTAGGTGTCCTGAAAAGAGTCTTGCCGATTATTAAATCCTCTTTTTCTTTCTCTGTTAGACGCAATTTTTGCCGGATTGTGAACAGCGGCTAAATGTTGACCTTAACTTTGAATCCAAACACTCACTCCTTTCACGTCTTTAGGGAAGACATTACCGGTGGTTACCACGGAAGCTTTCACCATGCAGGTCACATTAGCACCTGAACAAGTGGTTGTTAAAGACTCTGATCCAGTGCCTGAGGTCCCAACCCAACTGGAAAGGACGGAGGATGGTAGCGATGCTAACTCTGTAAAAGTTGGAGGTACTGATGGGCCCAGTAAAGATTCTGCAGCCGCTGTGACTGCAAGAACTAAACATCTGGTCAGCAGTGCATTGGTAAGAAATGGAACCAGGCCAAAACTCTTTTCCAAGAAGCCAAATGTCCTCGGCCCTTTTCGGTTCAATACAACAAGAGTGACGCCTGGAGCTCGAAACACTGGCCCATCCCCACTGAAAAAGTCAACAATGATTGAGAAGAAGAAGAAGAAAATGGTGCCAACAATGAGCAAACCCAACCCGCGTGTCATCACCATCGGAAACAGGACAATAACTTTGACTGTGAGAAACGTGGAGGCATTGGGTAGCGAGAGAAGGGACACAGCTGTAACGTCTGGGACCGATTCAGATGCAAACAGACAACATAGCCTGGAGGAACCAACTGTTGCTGTTGGCTCCACAGAGCGACCAGATGTTGGCATGGCAAGCCATGGAGATGACACAACGGCAGTGTCTGTGCAGCCAGTTTCGTCCGTTAAAAGCCAAGAGAAGAAATGTATGAACAAAATTAAAGTGACGCACATCAGATTACCCCATAAGGATCGAGGCAGTGGACGCAGAGGAGATGGAACAGTGCTGGTTGGAAGGACACATCAAGAATCCTCTGAAACAGATGGTACCGCTCAAGTTAAACCCTCGTCTGCAGAGGCGGACCTTGACTATTCACCAGACCCTTTACATAAACTCCTGTTAAACACTTACGACAAGCTGAACATCACAACCTTCTCTGTTCAGTTGCCCCCAAAATCAATCCACCCTGTTGATTTGGAAAGAGTGACAAAGCAGATAATGAAGCGCCTGAAGCCGGTTTCCTCATCCTCATCAACCTCATCCGCGCAGACGTCATCTTCACCAACCTTATCCTCACGTGTTCCATTTATTTCAACGGCGATGCCGTCAGTATCAGGAACATCCTTTGTTGCACCATTAACCTCATCGATAGCAGCACCTTCGACATCATCACCAACGTCACAGCCGTCATTGTCACCTTCTCTTCCACCATCGTCCCATTCCAGCTCAACTGAATCAGCTGCAGTTGGTGGCAATCGACAAAATGTTAACCTCTTAAACAGGGCTGATGCGGCATCACCTGTAGACGTAAAACTACCACCTGTAAAGAATGGCGCCATTCCTCCTTTCCGCCGGATACCTGCAAAGTCTGGATATCCGCGATACCCCAATGCTAAATTTGGATTGTTTTGGAACAAAACCGATCTAAATTTGAGAACTCCTCTCCAGTTGCCTCCTCGTCGTAACCTCACCCATAGAAGAGAGACGGAAACCAGACGTGCATCCACTTCTGCACAATCTGGGCTTGTGCGTCACCCACGTCTAAACTTTGGACTTCTTCGGAACAAAACTCATTTCAGAATGAGAACTCCTCTCCATTCCTCTCCTCCATTGAACTTCATCCATGGATATGAGACAAAGACCAGACACACGTCCACAAGGGAATCGTTGTCTTCACCATCATCATCTGTTTCCGAAGAACCGTCCTCAGTTGATACAGGTTTACCAATAAGGAATATGAGTGGTTACAAAGATGAGACAAAGATATCTGCATCCCCTGAGATTGAACAAAATGAGAAAAAGATGCCATTGAAAAGAGGACAATTCCCAGTTTACTATGATCCTTTAAAGAGGGGATTCCTGCGTCGTCCACTTCCAAACTCGGGACCTTTTCTGAACCGAACTCATCCATACTTGAGGCGGTTGCCTCCCCCACCTAAACCTTTAAACTACACATCAGCAAAAGGGAAAGAGAGGATAACTTCCACTGAATTACCTACATCCTCGTCTCATCCAGTTTATAAAGGATCCAAACCAACCGAAGGTGCTGGGGAAGTAATAGAGAAGACTGAAGACATTGTTACCGGGAGACTGTCCACCGAGTTCAGTCAAACCCTTAAAGAAACTAAAGGTCCTTCCTCCCATCGACCAAACACTAAAGTTGGTTATTTTCGTCGGCCACAATTGTATGGTCTACGTTTCCCAAACAAAACCCATGTAAACCCAAGATTGCCTCCACATAGAGGTCACATGCTTAAGCCTTTCCCAATCAGAAGGCTAGATATAGACCCGGGCAGCATTGTTGGAAGTCAAAATACCTATGCAGGAAAAGATACTGCCACTGAAATCCCAGGTAAGCAATCAGGGGAGCAGCACACCCCCACACCTACCCAAAGAGTGCAAATTCAACAGCACCCTAACTTGACACAACAGATCAACGAATTAGAAGTAAAAGACAGGGTTCAAACTGACAAGTCTAAGGAAGAAGAAGTTAAACACCGAGATTCCAACTCTGACTTGAACGTCCATGAAGAGATAAATAACCCTGAGAACATTGGTGCTCCAAGTCGAGGTAGACCAACTATACAACAAACTCCATCTGATCCAAGACTCAGATTCCCCAAACCAGCCACACTTCCAAAAAGACATCCCTCATCAAGAAGTACCCCAATTAGGCAATACGTCCGTGCAAGTGGGTTGAGGGGGGATACAAAATCAAATGATACTGCAAGAAGGTTGTTTGATAGTAAAACTCAACAGACAAGACGGACTTCCTCCAAACCCCTGACAAGATCAGTCATTCCTTCTTCCGGAGTCCGTAGGGAACCTCTGGTCCAGGCGGTAGCGACAAACCCAACCTCAGATGGGTTTATCGGCACACGGGATTCACCGGAAGAGATGAACAAAAACTTTGTGACAAATCAAGACCCTAGAAAAGATGAATGGTCGAAACAGAGGGCAGGAAATAAAGGTCGTGAAGAAGAACGAGAGGATTCAGAGAAAGGACATCCCAATGGAGAACGTCAACCAACCAAAGCAACAAAATCAGTTAATAGAAAGCCCGGAGATGGAAATAAAGTACACGAAAGTCTCTTTACACAAGTTCCAAGTATTGAAAGCAGCGCGACAACCAGACGGTCAACAGGAAGTGACAAAACCTTTCAAGAAGGTCGTCCTGGTTCAGGGAATTTGCCTCCTCAGACTGAGTACACAGTGACTTTACTTGGGAGGGGTCCCGGCCCTTTGTCCAGACTGCACAAGTTTGTCATCAGTACAGGTACAAGCCATTGTGACAGTAGAACCACATCTATAAGTACTGTACAATGCTGCCACATTACTGTCAAACCCTTATATCTTCACATCTTCACCATTTTTCTCATTTAAACAAACGTTCGTTGTTCACACCTGACTTGTGAATGAGTGGAACATTTGTGCTCACCCACTAAAAGCTTTCTCCATGTTCATGTCAAGGGCTCAAGTTCTTCAGCACTCTTGATAACTGTAAGTTTGAGAATTACAGTTTTGGCCCGCGTATTTTTCCCTCACACAACTGTCGTGTTGGTGATGACTTAACCTGTCGTGTTCATTTTCAGTGAAACTTGATGTTTGAAATGTCAGCTGTTGTGTTTTGTCTTCATGTCACATTCGTCTTGTCCATCAACTTTCAACAACCGTGGGATAATGTGAAGTGTTGTCATGCGCAGTAATAATTAATAGATTACATAAATGACCACTGGGACTGCAGCAAAAAAGAAGAACTTTTCAGGAAGACCATTTCTCACTGAGCTGAAGCAATAGTAGCATTCACTCACCACCACTCTGGTCTTCTCTCATTCAGGGTAAGCTAGCGGCCATCTTCACCGACACCCCCTCACCTCTCCCCCAAAACCAGGGTAAGACCGGGGCTGGTCTCTACGTTCAGTCTGACACCGTCTACATCCAAGGCGCTCACGTTTGATTCCTTTGGACCAACAAAAGTTTAAGAGTTGGACATTTTATAACGTTAAAACAACACGTTAGTACAGCAGTCCATCAACAGTCAATCCAGAACAGGGGTGGGCAAACTTTTTCACTTTTCGAGAATGTCTTGTATGTACAAATACAAATGACACGTAAAAACTGTTATATAGAAGGTCTTGGTCTTTAATAGGAATTATTTTTAAGCTGTATTTATTTCTTAAAGAGTAATTATATAATTTAAATAGGTTTGGTGGGCCAGATTACATAGCCGAACGGGCCGCATCTGGCCCCAGGGCCGTAGTTTGCCCATGCCTGCTCTAGAACCTCCAGACTTCTTTGTCAAATTTGGAAGGTGAAGCCCGGACTTCTTGAGTTTTATTCTAAATTTGCGGGTAAAATTCCTGACATCTATAACATGATCTAACACTTCAAACGTGAATCATCACTTTCAGCTCTTCCGACTGCGTAGAATTAATATGTGAATGTTTTTGTCGTCATTTAAAATCACCCACCTTTTTCTTCTCTGTTGTGTTCACTCTTGTCACGCTTTCATTTTCAGGTTTGAGCGACCGGCTAACTTTTAATGTCACCATCGTCTCTTTCACTGCTGTCCAGGTCCCATCATGTGTCTGTATATGGTTTTATACTGTATATATGTTTGCACTGTACATATATACACAAACTCATCGGAGCACTAATAGTAAATGTGTGGATGGATAAAAATAAAGGTCACCATTAGCATCCTTTCGGTGACTATTTTTTCTCTTCTCTTTCCTCAACTTTATTTTCTTGGAATTTAAAGAAAATCCTAATTCTTTTCTTTCATTCCATTTTCTCATCTTTTCAGTTTCCTCATATTTTCTCCTTTCTTTCCTCGGTTCTCCTGTTTTCATTCTCGTCTCTCGTGGTGTTCTTGGCGTCACGCAGGCCCGGAGCCTCCCACCAACATCGTGTTCAGTCAGGTGACCGACAACGCCGTGACGGTGTCGTGGACCAAACCGAAGAGTCCCGTCAGCAGCTTCAAGGTCACCTACACCCACACCGACGAGGGTGAGCGCTGGGAACCAGGTTTCTATAAAACATCTGAAAGACAACCGAAATAGTTCCAATAGTTCATTTTCTTTGTCTCTGTAGGCGAGCCGGTGTCGGTTTCGGCGAAGTCGAGCGACTCCTCCCTCGCCCTGTCACACCTCACGCCTGGCTCCACCTACGAGATCAGCGTCATCTCCGTGCTGGGGTTGGACGAGAGCGATCCAATCACCGACTTCGTCAAGACGCGTGAGCGTTTCCGTTTTCACCGATTTTACCTGTCGAGTGTTTGAAAAGTTATAAACATAAAGCAGAAATGTAGGTTTTTATTCCCATAACATGAAACAAATGAGCTGAAACTCGCGTACGCAGACGATACGCGTGTCTACACGTAAGTCAGGAAACTCGTCTTCCTCAGTCGGATGAAGGCGGATCGGATCTGGAAGTAATCTGAGTAAGTTTCGTCAGAGCAGTCTGATCCTGGATCCGTCTGGTGATCTGCGTTGCTTAGAAACAGGGGTTACTCCGGGTGAACGCCGGCGCTGATGGGAAATAAAGTCTGCAGAAACGTCTGTAATAAGTCGGCGGTTTTTACTCGTCTCTCAGTGCCGGACCGGCCCACCGACCTGCGGGTCCTGAACGTCACCGACTCCGCGGCGTTGTTGCTATGGCGACCGGCGTTAGCCGCCGTGGATGAGTACGCTATCGTCTACGGCTCCGGGTCGGGGTCGGAGGTCAGGGTCACCGTTTCTGGGAATTCAGCCGAGCAGCAGCTCAGCGATCTGGAGGAGTCCACCACCTACACCGTCACCGTCAGCAGCCAGCTGGGGGGCCAGGAGAGCCCCCCCACCAGCACCAGCTTCACCACCGCCGGAGGTCAGAGCCCAGCCGGCGCATACGCCGCCACCGCCACCACCTTCACATCAAAGCCCACCCTGTCTCCGTCTGCTCTCCAGGCTCCGGTGGGGGGGACGGCGGCGGTGACGGGCCGCGTGACCTCCGGGCCACCGACGTGGGCCCCCGTTCTGCCCGGTTGTCATGGAAACCACCTTCCAATCCCGCGGGCGGCTACCGGCTGAGCTACGGGATCGAAGGCCAGGAAGTGGAGGTGAGAAGACGCTTTGAGTTTGGGTGCGTGTAAAGGTGGGCGTGGCCATACATGACAGACTCCGCCTTGTCCCCCCCATCCCCCTCCACAGGAAGTAGTTCTGGACTCCTCGGTAACGGACTACAACCTGCCCAGGCTTCGCCCCGGGTCCAAGTACGCGGTGCAGCTACAGGCGGAGGGAGGCGACCAATCCTGGGCCCCCACCTCCACCGAGTTCACCACCGGTAGCAGCCGCTCACAGGTCGCACCGTTGTCATGACGACGGAGCCAGTCAGCGCTGAAGTCCTCCCCCCTGTCCCGTTCTGCAGGCTCCCTGAGGTTCCCCTTCCCCACTGACTGCTCCCAGGAGCTGCTGAACGGCGTCCGGACGTCGGGCGAGGCGGAGCTCTTCCCCCTGGGGGGCCCCGGGGCCCCTGTCAGGGTCTACTGCGACATGGAGACGGACGGAGGAGGCTGGACGGTACGCAGCGACCGCGTGTTCCTCAGGTCGGAGTCAGGTGTTCCCGTTTAGAACCCGTGTGTGTGTGTGTGTGTGTGTGTGTGTGTGTGTGTGTGTGTGTGTGTGTGTGTGTCTGCGTGTGTGTCTGCAGGTGTTCCAGAGAAGGAAGGACGGCTCGGTGAACTTCTTCAGAGGCTGGAAGGACTACGTGAAAGGGTTTGGGGACCTGAGCGGAGAGTTCTGGCTTGGTGGGTCACTTCCTGTCCACTTCCTGTCCACGTTCTGTCTATTTCCTGTCCACTTCCTGTCCAGATCTAGCGTTATTTAGCTTATCTGTTAAACTTCCTTCCACTTCCTGTCAATTTCCCTTCCACTTCCTGTCCGGGTCCGGCATTATTTTAGCTTATCTGTTAAAATGTCCTTCCACTTCCTGTCCACGGTCTGTCTACTTCCCGTCCACTTCCTGTCTGGGTCTGATGTTATTTTAGCTTATCAGTTAAACTTCCTTCCACTTCGCTTTGACTTTGGAGGCGGGGCTAGCTGATGACATCACAGGGTCAAATCCAGGTCAAATGATGCGTTTCCTGTCCCCCTTCCCCCCCAGGCCTGGACGTCCTCCACAACCTGACCACCGCCACCAAGATGAGTCTGAGGGTCGACCTGCGCGACGCCGACGAGTCGGCATTCGCCAAGTACGCCCGCTTCGAGGTGGGGAGGAGGAACTACCGGCTGACGGTGGGGGGCTACAGCGGCACGGCGGGTGAGTCCCCCCCCCCACACAGGAAGCACTGGGGACAACCAGGAAGTCGGTTTCTGAACCACCTTCTTGGGTTTTTCAGGGGATTCTCTCAGTTACCATAGCAACCGGGTGTTCTCCACCAAAGACCGCGACCCCACGCCGTTCATCACGCGCTGCGCCATGTCCTACCGGGGGGGCTGGTGGTACAAGAACTGTCACGAGGCCAACCTCAACGGCCTCTACGGCATCGCCGTCAAGCACCAGGTGACCCCGCCCAGCCGGGACGGTCAGGTTATAGACGGTTCGGTGTGCTGTAATGTGTGTGTGTGTGTGTGTGTGTGTGTGTGTGTGTGTGTGTGTTTGTGTGTGTGTGTGTGTGTGTGTGTGTGTGTGTGTGTGTGTGTGTGTGTCAGGGTGTGATCTGGACCACCTGGAAAGGGAAAGAGTTCTCCATCCCCTTCACCGAGATGAAGATGAGACCGGCAGCCTTCAGGCCCCCCAGCAGAGGAAGAGAGAGAAGACAATGAACTGCTACACACACACACACACACACACACACACACACACACACACACACACACACACACACACACACACACACACACACACACACACACACACACACACAGGTTGTACAGCATTTATCTCCTTCGCAGCGAAGCGATGTTTAAACAGACGTTCGGCTGACCTTTAATCGATCCTCGTCGTCGGTTTTGACGCTTTTTTTTATTGTTTTTTGATGTAAATAAATATAAAGAGTAGAAAAAGATTCACGTGTTCCTGCACCGCTTCAGTAACGCCGTACGGAGATGAAGAATGTTTTGTAATTAGTCAGGAACGCTTTATAAATCACTAGTGAGCTGCTATGGCTCCTCCTGTTGCTTGCCAAATAGTGAGCTTGCATTTTTCTGCATTGCTAAATGTATTAAGACTCATTTATAATAAATGTGGGTGGGAAAATAAATCCAAACAGGGGGAAACTCCTTTTACGGTCAGCTATTGAGGAGGCGGAGCTTTATTGTGTATTACATCAGTTTTTACTTCCAGGTTTTATTTTTTTATAAATGTGTTTTCAGTTATAAATTAGTTTTTTTGTTGGTTCAAAGGGCAGGAAAGCATCAATAGATTAATTCCCTGAGCGTCTCTACTGGTGGTTGAATTGTAGCCGCGCGCTAACATGCTAACAAGTATCTGAGGACAGTTTAACGTTCTGACAGCAACACGAATACATAAAAACACGCAGCAACGACTTGCCAAATAGTGAGCCCACATGACCTGTTTATTAATGATTTACAGCGTGTTCACAAACTAATTAATATTCAGAATGAGGTAGAGGTACGAAATCAAACGGACGGATTTATTGATTTATTGATTTATTGATTTCAATGTGTTTTTATTATTTTTTTCTGTGTTTTATGTCATAAAAGGAGAATAAATTCGCTGCTGCTCATTTAAGTTTAATACGCAGCAGATTCTTCTGACTGGGCCTTAAAGCTCGACAGCGCCCCCCGCTGTTCGCTGTGAGACACACCAGTGTTCTGTTTGTTGCCCCCGAAGAGAATAAAATGATTGGAACAAAGAATTGTTGTTCTGGTGCAGATTTAATCCTGTTTTCACCGACCTGTAATGTGACGTTTACATTTTTATTTCACACCTGAATAGGAAATGAAATATTTTTAAGATGTTGTGATTTTAAACACCCCAGTTCGGTGCAGGGTCTGCCCCGGGGGGGCAGATCCCAGATGTCGCCCTTTGTTTTTAATTGGTCCCTTGGGTGTAGCCCCCCCCATCTGCTAACCAGACCGCCTCCCACCTGCGTCAGGAGACACCTGGGCCTCACCTGGGGACGGGTGCCCCGCCTCACACGCCGTGCTGTGATTGGTGGAGGCTGAGGTGGGGGCAGGTCTCCCGCAGCAGGTGGGTCGCCGCAGACGCACCTGGAGGAGTGAGGGTCCGACGGTTTCAGGTGTCGCACGGAGCGCGCTCAGTGGAAACCAATCAGGAGCCTCCGCAGGACAGGTGAGGTTCTGTCTGCTTCTGCCGCCTCAGGTGTGTTTACTCACTAATGTTTACTGCTCAGAGTTGGAATTAATATATATAATATGAAAATACTATGTGTATAAACGTAAATGTGTGTATATGTATACATATGTCTGTGTATAATGCATAGATTCATATACATTATACTGTATACATACTGTATAAATATGTGTGTATACCTAACACACGTGTGTGTGTGTTAGAAGTCCTTGGTTTGTCAAGAAGCTAATGCTATGCTAACACAAACTCGACGCTTGAATCTTTTTCTTTCTTTTATACAATTTTTTAAAAAGTCTTTATTCCCTTCAGTCTGTTGTTCATTAATCATGAATAATCACAATTTAAATTTTAATTAACTTTTTTTTGTTTTTTTTACATCTTTTACATGTTTGGGTTTTTTTTACATCTTTGTACATGAACACTTAAATCCCCTTTCTGACATTAATAACTGCAGCAGCGTCCACTTGACCTCCTTTCCGTTTGGCTCTAAAGGAGAAAAAGACGTTTGAATTAATTAAACAAAGTCATTGTCAAGTCCTGGGCTTTGCTGAGTCATGGTTTCTATTAACGGCGGCGTTAATGAGTCTGCTTTACGTCTCTAATCAGGCCTGTGATTACTGAGTGGAGCCACAATTACCGGCTGCTCCACACAATCATGATGTCTCCTAACGACCGGGCCCTCGAGGACCTTTTATACAGCAGTGACCTTGGCGACGAAGGGGAGGGGCCAGAGCTGGGCGGCGGCCCCGAGGCGCTGGACGAAAACGCGGCGGTCGACAATGTGAGCGATGGCGGAGGAAATACTTTAAAAAAAACAACTCAAACTACTGATGCTAATTCAAATTGAAAAAAATCTTTATTAGTCCCCAATTGGCAATTGAAAGCACATAAAGCAGAATAGATTTAAGAGTGTAGATGTAAACATAAACATAAATAACAAATAAAAACAAATATAAATATGAATACAATGTTTATGTGAAATAATTCAAAACCTAATTTGTGTAAAACCTAATGGGTTATTTAGTTCAGAAGCTACCTTGTTATGCTACGCTAACTAGCATACTACGCTAATAGCGTAACTTGGCCATGCTACGCTGTGAATGTACTGTAGCCTCTTTGCTAAGTGTTGGATGGATTGATGGATGCTAACGCTTTAGCTCAGAGGCTACAGGAGGTTTCAGCTAATAAACGATTTTACGTAAAAGATTTTTAAATTCGCGTTAGCTTGGAGGTGAGTGGATAATGACTAATTTGTTTTTTAAGTGAACTGTTCCTTTAATTAAAGATAAAAAAAAAAAGATTTTTCTGCGCGAACTTTGACCTTTTCCAGAATAAATCAGAAGTATCCCACCTGGATTAAAACGCCCTCATCTGATGCTGTTTTTCTTTCCCCCCCCCAAGCCTCCGACGACCGTGTCCGTCCAGGAGCCAATGATCTGCGGTGACTGCGGCGAGCAGGTGCTGGACCGCTTCTTCCTATTGGCTGCCGGCAGGGTGTGGCACAGCGTCTGCCTCCGCTGCAGCCAATGCCAGTGCGAGCTGCAGAGCCACCCGTCGCTCTATTGGAGGGACGGAAACATCTACTGCCAGCAGGACTACAGCCGGTCCACCACGACTTCCTGTTTAAGAATATTTTATAAAAGACGTTTAATCACTTTAATTCTTATATATTTAATCGAATTTAACGAAACATTTTCTTTCTCTTCCTGGTCAGGTTGTTTGGAGGCGGGAACTGCGCTCGCTGCTTCCAGCCAATCCCGTCCTCGGCTCTGGTCATGAGGTCCGGTGAGCTGACGTTCCATCCGCACTGCTTCTACTGCCAGGTCAGAGAAAAAGTTCAATAAACAAATAAATAAATACACTGGACTGTATTAAAATCTGAGGATGGATTTCAATTACTATTATTTTATTTTTTTATTTTTTTATTCATTATTTTTTTACTCCATGTTTAGCTGTGTAGCGGCTGATCTGATTCTGAACGATGTTACCGGGATGCTTGCCTCGGTCACATGACTACCTTCTTAAAGGGGCCGCTCCGGCCTCGGTCACATGACTACCTTCTTAAAGGGGCTCCGGCCGCTAACACAGAATACATTATCGCTAAGCTGAAACTCCCAAGCTAGCAGAACCAACCAGAAACAAACGGTGGTGTGATGTCACGAGGACGCTGCTAATAAAGTTTATTCAAACTGGATTCAGGTTTATTATTACATTTAGAATAAAACAGTTTAATGCTGGTTGTATCGTTCTATTTCGTTGGTCCGTGACGTTAAGCTGGTAGGAGAACAGCGGTGTAGCCTACTTGTAGCTTCAGCATCACTGTCACCACCTAGTGGTGAGACGAGGTACTGACAGAACACGTCCTCTCACACACACACACACACACACACACACACACGTGATCATGTTCATGTCCTGCAGGAGTGTGACGTGAAGCTGATTCCAGGGAACCTGTACTGCATGCAGGGACCGAACCTGTACTGTCAGTCCCATTACCATGGCAACGAGAGCATCCCACTGTCACATGACGTCCATGACGTCCAGCCTAAAGCATGTCTGAAAGAAGGTGTGTGTGTGTGTGTGCGTGTGTTTAAGAAGAAACAAATGTTCCATGTTCTGTACCTGTTCTAAATTTATATCTTGTTAAACTGTCGTCATGGAGACGGCCACGCCCTAAATGAACCGGCCTGAAACTATTGAGGCGTGTTCTGGTCCAGCTCATAAAACACGTGTGTGTGTGTGTGTGTGTGTGTGTGGACGCAGATCAGAACCAGGTCTCAGAAGAAGGGGAGGAGTCTGTCAGCAGTCCCGAGCCGCGATTGGACGACCGGGTGACCGGTGGGCGGATCCGTAGGCGGACCAAACGGATCCGGACGTGTTTCCGCAGCGAGCAGCTCCGAGTGCTGGAGTCGTGTTTCGCCCGGAAACACAACCCCGACGGGAAGGACTGGACCTGCCTGACCCACAAGACCGGCCTCCCCAAGAGAGTCCTGCAGGTAGGACCGCAGAGGATTAGCATACGTTAGCATCATAGCACATCCTGCACCGCAAGTACAGTATTTTACTCACTGCAAGTCACACCTAAGAGCCTTTTCTCAAAAAACAACAGTGCACTTTATAATCCAGTGCTCTTTATAATCCAGTGCTGTTAATAATCCAGTGCGTTTTATAATCCAGTGCACCTTGTAATCCAGTGCTCCTTATGGTGAGGAAAATACTGTATTTTACCACAAATGAAAATGTTGCGCTAACAGGAAGTAGAATAAACTTTCTAGCCTGCAAAATATTTATTTAGATTAGTGGAAATTTAAAGAAGAAGACTCAGACTACTTTTAAAAATGACAAACAAAACATACGAGTCCTAGCTTGATCCCTCCTACATAGCATGCATGCTAACACTGTTAGCATGGAGGGGACGGATTTCGTCGATTCTTATTTTCATCTTGCCGTCACTCAGGTGTGGTTTCAAAACGCCCGGGCCAAACTGAGACGCTCCCTAACCACAGAGGACTCGTCCTTCGCTCCCACGAGAGGCGTCACCGTGGCGACCAGCCCTCCATCCTCCACCTGCTCCCTACAGGACCAATCCCAGCCCTTCCCCACCAGCACCATCGACCAGCTGGAGCTGTCGCTGCTCACCGCCCCGCCCGACGACCCGCAGACTCCCGCCGTCAGCCAGCTCCCCTCCTTCTTCCTGGACTACGATTCCCAGGGTGCACCGGGGTGTGCCTCCTCTCTGGAGGGCTACGAAGACTTTGGAGAGGCAGGAAGGGGAGCAGAGGGAGACGCGGATCCTGGTTGTTCTTTTAGCCCGCAGTACTGCTAGTTTTTAGCTTTTCAAAATAAAAGATTATCAGTAGCGGCACGAGAAAACGAAAAGCGTGAATGTGTCCAAGATTTCTGACATTCTGTGTTTTCATATTTCACCCAATCACAGCACATGTAGTGGAATCACATGACCCCTGTGTGTGAATAAACCTCAGCTGTAGACGTTCACTTCCTGTCGTCATTTTAGGTTGTCTTTATTTTTTGCTGATACGACAAAACTGAAGCATCATATGGATGATGCTTGCCTCGGTCACATGACTACCTTCTTAAAGGGGCCGCTCCGGCTGCTAACACAGAATACATTAGCACTAAACTGAAACTCCCCCAACTAGCAGAACCAACCAGAAACAAACGGTGTGACGTTACGAGAACGCTGCTAATAAAGTTGATTCGAAAAACGTTTCTATTCTGGTCGTATGGTTTTATTTTGTAGAACAGTCTGTGAAAAAAATCCTTCAAATCGACCTATTTCTCGCGGTGGTCTTTTCATGTCATCCGCCGCCGCCGCCACCTCCCATCACATCTCCTCCCTGCTGCTCTGAGCGACGTCTCCTGATTGGACGACTTCCAGGAAACGCCAGACAGGAAACAAACCGGCGTGAAGGAGCGTTACGTGTTCATGACGCATAAAGTTACAAAACGCCGTTCTTGTCTTGACTGACATTCTTTGGGGCGCGTCTGTATTTTCCTACGAGACGACCTTGACGACAGTCGAAGTCAAAACCTGCTCATCTTCGTCTCTCCTCATCCTCACAAGCATCTTAATGAACCGGGCGCCGCCTCTTCGTTAACCGCCTCGCCACTCGAGCGCCGACAATTACGGCACTCGGGGCCTCCAAGGTTTCCCAGCTAAAAGAATGAAGGTTACGACGGTGACGGCGCTCTGCGTCAGAGGGGGAGCGGGCCAATGGCGAGCGGCGGCCTGCGGCCCAACGGCGGCCGGCGAGGGGAGGACGGGGCGGGCCGATTTTAAAAAGGTCAGAGGCGACGAACGCCGATGATGGTGCAGCGAGTTAGAGCGGCACGCAAGGTAAGACGAGAGAAGTTTGGGGGGATTTTATTTAGTCGATTGGTTTCGGACTACAAAATATTTTATTGATTTTAGAGATTATTTACATTTATGGTTCTCTGCCTTCAAATTTTAAGATCAATAATTTTCCTGAAGGAAAAAAGAAAATTTTCCTGTTTAATCTAAAGAAATTACTGTGAGTCCTTTGTGAATTTTGGAGATTTTTATTTTTATTTTTTTAGAAATATCAGGAAATGTCAGAATATTTCACAGATTATTGCACAAATTTTTAGTTTTAATGCGTTGAAAATATTTAAAATCTGTGCAAAAAATGTAACTCTGGCTACACCCGGTTTGAGGCGTTTGGATGATTTGACAAAACTTCCAGTTTTTTCTGTTTTATTAAAGCAAAAATGGGCAGAACCTTCAAATTTCAAGATCAATTCATTTTCCTGAAGGAAAAAGAAAACTTTCCTGTTTGAGTCCTTTCTTGATGTTGGAGATAGTTTTGCAGGAAATTTCAGAATATCTCACAAAATATTAAACAAATTTCAATTTAATGTGGTGAAAAAACTTGAACAAAATTTAACAAAATCATCCAAAGTTTCCCGTTATTCTGTTGTATTTTACAAATGTATTCTTTCTACTTGCGTCCTAAAAACAAAAATGTGCCGAACTCTGTTTGGCGAGTCATCCACCACCGTCGCCATCCTAACCTGCAGTCATTCCTTTCATTCTCTGTGTTTCCAGATGAGACTTTCTTTCCACTTAGGGGCTTCAAACCTCACCTTCCTCTTCCTCGCCCTGCTCTGCTCACGACACGTCACCTCCTTCCCCCACTCCCCCACCACCCTTCACCCCATGGGGGGTCTGCCCCAGCTGGAGGCCACCCTGCTGGGGACGCGTGTGGACGACCTGATGGACGACTGGACGGTCCGGCCCGCGTGGCGTCAGGACCCCTGGCTGGCCCTGCTCCGGTCCTGGATGGAGGATGAGCTGCTCAGGGGCCAGACCCCCGGGGGGCCCTCCGTGGAGAGCTTACTCTACCAGGGGAAGAGAGAGAGAGAGGTGGAGGAGGGGGGGAAGAGGAACGAAGCTCTGACCTCCATCGCCGGAGGACTCCAGGCTGTCAGCCGGGAGAAAGGAGGGTTTGGTTTCCGCTTCGGGAGGAAGAGATGGACAGAGGAGGAAGACGAGTGAAGACGATGGGAGGATGGAGGAGAGGAGAGGGATTCAAGGAGGGTGGCGACGCAGAAAGACCTCGACGCACGGAAATGTTTAAGTCATTTATGGAAAAGTTGCCCAATGAATCACTGCAATAAAAATAACCTGTGCAAGGTTCCAGGTAGGGTGTAGCTAGGCTTTAGCAGATTTTAAATGAGAAAATTCATCGGAATAAAACAAATTGAACAACAAAATGTTTAAAATGCAGACAGTCAGCGCTGTGAAGACGTTCTGTCTGTTCCGTCCTGTGGTTTTAATCACCTGATACGGAATCAGCATCAGCTTCAAATAAATGTTTAAATATCTCTGTTCAGTGTATTCATGCATGTACATACAGTCGATGCGTGTTTGAATATAAAATCAATGAATAAAGAGTTGGTAGCAGAATGTCGTCTAACATGGGTTTACACATTAATGCTTCTTCAATAGTGTCAATAGACAGATAGAAGCACCAAATATAATAAATAAATTCTCTATTAGAAGACTTGCAGAAAATACAAATGCAATTGAGAAAAGTATTTAGGTTAGTCAAACTGTTAAAACATCAAAACGTCATTGTTTAACTCATGCATGATTGTTAATGGATGAATTGGAGCTCAGATGGAACCATTTTCTTTAAGACAAGCAACAATTATTATTATCATGATGATGATGATGACTATTATTAGTTGTATTATTATAATTATTATTATCATTATTATTACCGTTATTATCTTTAGCATTATTATCATATCTATCGTTATTAATTATTAGTGTCATTATTTTTATTGTTATCACTATTATTATAATATAAATTATTATAATATTTTTTGTTTTATTATTTTTTTTAATTTTAATTCTTTTCGTATTTTAATGTAGTGACATCTGTTTTTCATTCAGTACCTTCACGTCTTTCTACTTCTTCTCTAACGAAACATCCTTTAATGACCTCTACCTAGCAACCTGCTCTGAATTATTTGATTGGACGAGATGTGCAGCCTATTAGAAAAAAGAAGAGCGGACCTTGAACGCCTCACACTGGATTTTTACTCCGATAGCACCATTAAAAAAAGGCCTGAAAAGTTTCATTAAACTTTTCCATAAGACAGAATAAATGATTATAGCTTTAATATATTTTATTCCATTTAACTGATATCTTAATATATTTAATATTTATTCGTTCCCCTGCGCTGAGAAAAATGTCAGAAATCATATAAAGAATTTTTTTTTTAACATCATATTTTTATGTGTCGTTTATTTTTATCAGCACAATAACTTATAGTGATTTCACTTTTTAAGGAAGAGGGGTAAACTTTAATAAAAATAAGAGTCAGTTTGACTTGTATTTACGATAATCCGATCCAATGCGGAAGTGTCTGACACGCTCGAGGGGAGTGGAATGCGTCACGACATTGAGATTTACGGGCAGCCCGTGAACGCAGCGCGCCCGACCCGTCCGGCTGGTGGCGTCTCGGCGGAACTCGACCGAACATCCAGACCGAAGTCCGGCTTCGACCCGCCGACGGGACGGGCTGACGGATGGAAGATGATCCTAATCGGTGTGTTCGTCCTTGTGGCCGTCGGACTCCCGGTTACCGGCGGTAAGTCCGTTTCCCGACACGTTGACGTGAGTCCGGTCAAAGTGAAAGTAACGGAAAAACGTGACGTAATCAACATTTCAGTTGGTTTAAAACGGATTATTTTGTGTGTTAATGTTATAATAATGTAAAACCTAACGTAACAACTATTAAAATTGTTAGCAGTAGCCTGTTAGCCTCTGGCTTGTCCCTGGGACAAACAGGAAGTTACCCGAAGGGGCGGGGCCAGCACACCTGGTGAAAGAGTTCTCATTAGAACCCACTCTAGAGCAATGTGTGGTCCTACCTGGTCTGAGTATGCACCTGTCTGTCCACCTGTCTGTCTGTCCACCTGTGTCCTGCAGAGAGACACTCCCTCACCTACCTCTACACGTCCTTCTCCAAACCCGTCTCCGTGGGGGGCATCCCTGACTTCGTTGCCATGGGGATGCTGGACCAGCGGATCATCGACTACTACGACAGCGTCACCAAGAAGAAGGTTCCCCGTCAGCGCTGGATGGAGGAGCGGCTGGAGGACGAGTACTGGAAGAGGGGGACGGCGTCCCGGGACAGCAAGAAGCTGTGGTTCCAGGTCAACACCGACATCCTGATGACCCGCCTGAGATACAACGACTCGGGTGAGGGACGGCACGCGCCGCGCCGCCGATCTGGGATCGTTTGATCATCCTGGTGAACTATTCGTTTGTGTCGTTTTCAGGTCTTCACATCCTGCAGTGGAAACACGGCTGTGAGGCCGACGCCGACGCCAACGGCAAGCTGACGTTCCGCCGCGGCATGGACATGTACAGCTTCGACGGAGACGACTTCCTGTACTTCGATGACGCCCATAAGGTGTGGGTGGCGCCGGTCGAGGCCGCTCGGGAGACCAAGAGGAAGTGGGACGTGGTCAAGGTTCTGAAGGACTACACCGTCGGGTACCTGGAGAGCGAGTGTGTGCAGTGGCTGCAGAAGTTCCTCCAGTACTCACAAGAACAGAGGAGATCAGCCCGTAAGCCGGATCTACTTGTTAACTAGTTCCTCCGTCAGCCAATTAAATCTGTGCTGTTTATGGGTATTTATGTAGAGTAGAACCGACAGTAGAACCGACAGTAGAACCTGAGATACGAGATGAATCCGTTCCAGTCCGTTAAAAAAGCCCTGGACCCCCTAAATTATTTAAAAAGTCAAAAGAACACACGAGCTACGTCTTTACTCCACCAACGAGAACGAGATCCGGTCTCACTGATGTCGTATCCATCCGCCTGCTAGCAGTGGTGTCTTGAAGCGCGGCTTGTATCTCAGATAACTCGTATCTCGAGGTTCTACTTTATTTACGTACCCGTTGCACTTCGTTTCTTATAAAAGTCAAACATTATAATAATTCAAGCTGTTTCTTGTGTTTGCAGCGCCGCCAGAGGTCTACATGTTTGCGAAGAGAAGTAAAGTCAAGGCGGACGTGGTGTTGACGTGTCTGGCCACAGGTTTCTACCCACGAGACGTCACCCTGAACATCAGGATGGACGGACGCATCCTGACCAGAGAGGACGGAGTGGAAACCTCGGGAATCCGACCCAACGGGGACGACACGTACCAGAGACGAGACCAGGTGGAGCTCCTGTGGAAGGATGTAGACGCCAAATACGTCTGTGAACTGATTCACAGCGAATCCGGTTTACGCGTGGAGACGGAGTGGGGTAAGAGAGACTTCCTGTTTGTTCCTGATCAGTTGTGACATTTACTCTTTGAAATTCCAGGGTGGGGCTTTTAAAACCATTTATTGGTCTTGCTGGGGGTGTGGCGAGAAAAGTAGAAACCTCCTTTGACGCTGTGAGGAAGAACTTCCTGCTGCATTTGATCAGTTTTCTTTGACAATCTGAGGGAAGCCATCATGATGGAACTCTAGTCTCGTTAGAATTTAGATCCCAGCGTAACTTAATCGGAACTGTTGGGTCTTCCTTTCTGATTTTGAGGAACCAAAACGAGCTCCTGTCGTCTGTCTCTAGATCACAAACTCCCCGTGGACAGAACTTCTGGTTGGGTCGAGGTCATTGCTTTGGTTTTGGGTGCCATTGCCACGATTGCCCTGGTCGTCTTCCTCTTCGTTCGTTACCTGTGGGGCCCGATAAAATCGATCTTGTCTGGTGAGTACGATCTATCGCTCCAAGTGTTGCTGCCGTCTCTTCTGTGGCTTCAACAAATTCCAAAAAAGAAACCGAGGTTCTCTTGGATTTGTGTGAACTTTCTTGATCAGGATGTTTTTGTGTGTAGTCGTGTTAGTTGTACTTCCTGTGTAAGTCGACGTTCTTTCTTTGCAGAGTTTATGAAAAAGAAGCCAATAAAAAAAGATAACATTGGTCCATCTGGTGAAGCAGATCGTCACCTCTTCGCAGACAAGATCGCAGGTGAGTCGTTTTTGTTTCGATGTAATGAAGTCGTTCAGTTTAAATATTTAAATATTTATATTCCTAGTTTTAGGCCAATGACCACTGAGACTCTGGTTTAAGAGTACGATACCCCAATGTCTGTTGTGTTAAAGTGAGATGTACCTGCTGCTCGGTTGATGTGATGTCATCAGAAGCAGGAAGTGTCGTGTCAATAATATATCTGTGTTTGTAGACCCTGAGCTGAGCCAGGTGAAGACTCAGCCATCGAGGAAGGGTGAGTACCGTCCCCTCATGACGAGGACATGCTGTACGGGTGCTCAGATGGCCCGAAATACATTAGAACCTGCAGTAGAACCTACAGTAGAACCTGTACTAGAACCTACAGTAAAACCTGTAGTAGAACCTACAGTAGAACCTGTACTAGAACCTACAGTAGAACCTACAGTAGAACTTGTAGTAGAACTTACGGTAGAACCTACATTAGAACCTGCAGTAGAACCTACAGTAGAAACTAGTAGAACCTACAGTAGAACCTACAGTAGAACCTACAGTAGAATCTGCATTACAACCTGTACTAGAACCTACAGTAGAACCTGTAGTAGAACTTATGGTAGAACCTGCGGTAGAACCTGTAGGAGAACCTATGGTAGAACCTGTACTAGAACCTACAGTGGAACCCGTAGTAGAACCTACAGTAGAACCTGTACTAGAACCTGTTGTAGAACCTGTAGTAGAACCTCCAGTAGAACCGTCAGTAGAACCGTCAGTAGAACCTCCAGTAGAACCTGCAGAACGTGGTAAAGAACAGATCCGGTCTCACTGATGTATCCATCCGCCATCTAGTGGTGGTGTCCTGAAGAACGACTCGTGTCTCCAGGTTCTAGATATGGTGTTCTGACTTTGTGTCTTTAACTCTTTCTTGTCTTCCAGATTCCAGCACGTCTGTCTGCAGCTCAGATTCTGGTCTATCCTGTAAGTTTCTCCATCAAGTGACTGGAGTGGAGTGACTGAAACACAGACGAACAAACGTTTTTAATTTTCTCTGCAGCTGCGAGCAGCCACAAGTCCACACAGGAGACCCAGGGTCTGATGGGGGCCAACGAACAGGAGCCACGCAGTCAGAGCCACTACAGCAAAAATAATTCAGATGACAGGGAAGGGAAAAAGCTTCTGGGGTGAGTCTGAGCTGTGGGATTTTGTGGTTTCCTGCTGAGTCAGCACTCAGGTGGATTTGTCTTTGAATACATTTGTGTCTGAAAACCAATCAAAACTTGTTCTGAGCAGAAATCAGTTCGTAGATGATGATAAAAAAAAATAAAATCTAGAGACCAAAATATACATTTTTTTCAAATCAAACTCTAAAATCCGATTGGGCGCTTCACGTGCCACGCCCATCGTGTTCCAGACATTTCTGTCGCGTTTTGCTTCTTCTGATTTTCAGTTCTTTGATTCCACCTGCACTCATTTGTACTTCAAGCTGAGCTAGCCTTGATGTTGTGTTTGAGGTCGTGGGTTATTTCAGTTTCAGTCAGTGTTGGAAAGTGAATGAGAGCAAGTGAAGGTAAATACACTGAAATGTTGTAGTTCTTGGGGCTTTCGTGTTTAATCAGCAGAAATCCTTCATGAACTCGACTTTTATTTCTTGAAGCAGAGCTTTTATTAACGAATGTGTGAATTTTTGTCAACCTCGACGCTGTACGACATTGATTCTAGTATTTTGTATTCAAATTTATTCATTTATGTGCCTTTAGAGTCAACAAGTTATTTCCCAGAAAATGACATTTTGTGGAAACATACAGACACCCAGATTTATGCAAATATGCACTGATGAATGAATTTAAAAGTATTCATTGTTAGAAAATTAAAAACCTCTTGGCAAATTTTTTTTTGCCAAGATTTAATAATAATTTTAATTTAATCCCATGACTTTACCTTGAATTGTACATGTCTTGTTTTTTGCTCGTTGCTTTTGAAGTTCTGACCAATAAATAATCTTAATCTTAAAACTGTCAGCATTTTAGATTTGTACATGAAATTTAAAATTTTTAACTTAGCATGTTCACTAGCATTAGCCTCAGCAAACAGCCAGATGTGGACTCTGATTGAGATTCCTCGAGTTTCTATTTAGAAGCCAAACTTTGAGATTTCTGTGAGGATGTTGTCGATGTTGTTCTTCACCGCTGGCTAACTCAAACCCGACTTGAGAAAACTAGGAAGCGCCATAGGGTCAAACGTGATATCGACCAATCACAATGACGACCAGAGACGTTTGTGTTTCTGAATCCGGATTTATTCCCAAAAAAGTTCAAAAGTCTCTAAATTGTCCAAAAAAACAAAAACTAAAAAAAATAACGATGACATCATCGGGCTTAAATAAAAACACGGCGTCCATTTTCGAGCCATTGTCACCTGTGGTGGCGGCGGCGGCGGATTCGTCCGTCCGTCCGGCCTCAGCTCTGCTGTAGCTTCTGTCCGCCATGGCGCCGGATGTGCCGCTTGTAGTTGGAGTTGTCGCTGAAGCGGCGGCCGCACTCGTCGCAGCGGTACGGCTTCTCCCCCGTGTGGATGCGCAGGTGCTTCTGGTAGCCGTCGAAGCGCGTCAGCCGCTTGCCGCAGATGTCGCAGGTGTACGACTTGTCCGCTTTGGGGTCCACCTTACGGTGAACCTGCACGTGTTTGGCCCAGTGGCTGCGCTGGGTGAAGGCCCGCCCACAGACGGCGCAGACGTACGAGTCCGCCGCCACCCCGGACGGCGTCTCCAGTTTGACCCGGTCCGGTTCCTCCGACGCGTCGTCGTCCAGGTCCGAGCCGCCCGGCGGGATCGACGGTCCCGGCCGCTGGTCCAGCTCCAACAACGACGACGCGTCCTGCTCGTCGCTCTGGAACGGCTCCTCCCACGGCTCCTCCTCCTGTTTGATCTGAGGCGACGCCCCCTCTCTGGAGCTCCACCCCTGCTGCTCGCACACAACTGCCAATCACAGCAGACTGCAGAGTCAGCTGATTGCTTGAACAACGAGCATCAAGATCTGAAAACTTCAAATCCAGAAACTTCATTCAGAATCAAATGAGACCACACCCTCCTGCCGTGACCTTTGACCCTGAACACGTCGTCACACAAAGAAGTTTCTTCTAGAATTTTTAATGAAATACTGATGTGTATTCAGATCTTCGGGATCTGTTGTATTTTGTATTTTGCTTTTTTAGAAGGCAGGGGAAAAAAGCTTTTTAAAAATTATATATCTCTTGTTTTGGCAAAGTTTTAAGTTCATGAATATGAGAAGCAAATATATGAATTCAAAAATTTTATACTTTTATATAAAAATCAGTTAATTGAACAAAAGGCATTATAAACTTTAGATACTTGTATTATATTCACATTATTTCACCCAATTCTGATTGTTATATAATCTTTTTATTTACGGTTATTTTGAAATAAAGCAAAAAAAAAAAAAAACCCACACGCATTATAACCCCATTATAAACGGTTCTGTGTTATAAACGGTTATAACGGTGCCCTCCTTAAACCGGGACCGGCTCCGAACCTGAGGCGTCGGTCCGGACCGAGACGCGGGGCGTCCGGGAGAGCTCCAGCAGCCGCCGCTGCCGGTCGATCTCCAGCTTGGAGCGGGAGATCTCCTCCTCGTAGGCGGCGATGGTTCTCCCGAAGGCCGTGAAGATCTCCTCGGCGGCGGCGGTGAGCCGCTGGTTGATCAGCAGCCGCAGCAGCTCGATCTTCGACATGTTGGCGTCCGAGTAGCGGCGGAGCGAAGCGTCCTGCTGGAGTACTTCCGGGTTCCTGTGCGCATGCTCAGGGAGTTCTCGAGATAGCTCTATCGCCCCCTGGCGGAGAGGCAGTCCAACGACCGAGACAGACTTGAAATATAAAAACTGATGTTTCAAACGTTTGAAACATGGAAGAAATTCACTTTTTAAATGAAGTATGAACGTTTTTACAAAAGTAAGACATAAATTCATCTTTAATTTTCTTTTCTTGCTGTTTAAAACCAGGAGAGCAGCTCAACCTCCAGAAACACCAGAACGGACGATCTGACGTCTCACCAGTGGTTCTGTTTGTTTCTCTGAATCTTACTATGAGGAAACAGTTTTACCCGTCATGTTCTGATCAGGTCAATCCATTTTATTCATAAAGCACCAAATCATAAAAAAACAAGTTATATCAAGGCACAGGGACCCAATGTCTCTCGTGAGAAGAACATGGGGAGAGACTTTGTCTGAAAACCGGATGAATTTTTGTGTGTAAAAAGAAAAAAAGTGTTAAAACATTTAAATAATGTTTTTTTAAAGAGTCAAAGGACGTAACTAGAAGACAGAAAAGTTTTCCATGATCCAAAAGCTGTTTAAATCAATCCACTGGACTTCAAGAAAGTTTCTTGAAGACGTTTCACCTCATCCAAGAGGCTTCTTCAGTTCTTGTGGTGGTTGGGTCAAGATCAACCACAAGAACTGAAGAAGCCTCTTCAGGATCACTGAGAACCGTCATTTGGCACAAACTATGAATCTAATGAACCCGATGACCCTGTCATGTTTTCGGCCCCTCGCTGACCCGACGCCTCCGCTGACACGGGTGTTTGTAGAAGCAGGACAGCTGACTGAAGCGCCGCTCGCAGTTGGAGCAGCGGTACGGCCGCTCTCCGGTGTGCGTCCTCAGGTGCACCGTCAGGTTGCCCTTCTCCACGAAGCCGCGGCCGCAGTACGAGCAGGCGAAGGGCTTCTCGCCCGTGTGGCTGCGGACGTGTCGCACCAGCGTGGCCCGGCGGCCGAAGCTCTTCCCGCAGACGGTGCAGGCGAACGGCCGCTCGCCGGAGTGGATCCTCATGTGCGTCCTGAGGTTCCCCCGCAGCGTGAAGCTCTGTCCGCAGACGCCGCAGCGGAACGCCGCCTCCCTGTGCGTGCCCAGGTGTAGCTTCAGGTTCTCGGCGGCCTCCAGGCGTTTCCCGCATACGCCACAGTCGCTCAGGTGCGCCGAGGAATGAGCGAAGAGATGCCGGACCCGCTGGAACGGCTCGCCGCAGACTTTGCAGGAGAACGCCGAGGGGGTCTGTGGAGGCGGGTCTGGGGAGGTCTGAGGGGAAACCGGTGGTTCCTGCAGATCTTCGGGGTTCCACAGTCCTACGGGGTCGCTCCAGTCGGCCAGGAGGCGGCCGTTGCCGGGGGAACCGCCAGTCGGATCGGAGGACGGCTCGCCACAGTCGCCGCTAGCAGCTTCTGTTTTAATGTGGGTGGCGACGGCGGCGTCCATCCGGTCCGAACGGTCCGGCTGGTCCAGCTGGAGGTTCAGGTCTTCGGGACACAGTTTGATCCAGGACGGAACCGGAAGCGGGTCTGGAGACGGAACACAGGATGAGGAAACGGAACCAACGGCGCGTTCCAAACAGGTGTTTATGTCCGCTGCCATGGCAACAGTCAACCAATCGCCATCTTTGGTTTCAATGCTAATGAGGTGACGTTTGTTTCCGTGACGATGGACAAACGTGGAAGTAACGTGTGTGATTCTATCTTTGCTAAATGGACAATAAGAAGAGTTAATAATAATAATAATAATAATATTAATTAAAAATTAAAATGAGATAATTTGTGATTACTTGTCTACTATCAACAAAATCGATACAATAATTATTTGAAATATCCGATTACTGCCGCGCAGCGGTCACGTGTCCGATCAG
Organism: Antennarius striatus; assembly: GCF_040054535.1. NCBI lineage: Eukaryota > Metazoa > Chordata > Actinopteri > Lophiiformes > Antennariidae > Antennarius > Antennarius striatus. The sequence continues at coordinate 1,157,156 of NC_090789.1, read as the reverse complement.
CTGATCGATGAGCATCAGGTGAGCCTCCACCTGCTGCCCGGTTCCGTTTCTCCTCCGCGGCCCTCAGGACGTCCAGCTGCCGCCGCTGGAGCTCGATCTGCTCCCGGTACCGGACCACGGTCCTCACGAACACCTCCAGGATGTCGTCCACGGCCGCCGCCAGCCGCTCCGTCACCAGCGTCCTCAGGGTGTCCATCTCGGCCCGGGGGCTGCTCGACCCCCCCGGGCCGACAGCCTCCAGGGAGCCGGAGGAGCAGAGCGGAAGCAGCAGCTGCGGGTCAGAGGTCATGATGAGGAGGAAACGATCCGATGAAGAGCTGAGGATGAAGAGGAGGGACGGAAGCGCGTCGGGACGGTCAGAGCAGCCACCGGAAGCTGCTGCTGGTCGCTGGTAAGATAGCCCCGCCTCCCTGGGGTCCGGCGCCAAAACACGTCCGATGGGAACCAATAAATGTTCCGGGCAGAAGTTTCCTAGTTCCCCTTCCCTCAACCGAACCTTTAACCAGACTTTAGACGTGTTTTATTCAGGGATAAAGTGTTCAATCCACGCGTGATGGTCTGTGAACATGAAGTAAATCTCCTCCTCTTCTTTTCAGGGTCTGGAGTTCTTTGTGAACCAGGAAACTGATCAACTGGATGATTGGGGAGCGTTCAAACCAGGGTGTGTCTCAGTCAGGTGACATCGTTCATAATTTTGGGGGAAATTAAAAAAATGTTGTCACTGAAAGTGCAAAAAAAAAAAAAAATCCTCCATGAATTTCCTTCATTCACTGTTTTTAATCACAAATATTTCCCATTTCAGTGTCGGAGGGTAGAAACAAAAGGTGAGAGACAAGGATCCAGTTTAGAAATAAGAAAATAGTTTTATTAGAATGTTTAAAAAAACCTTCAGATTCTGAACAAAACCTTCATTTAAATATTTAGTTCCATAAATTCTTATTTCATTGGATGAGCTTGGTCTCCATAGAGACGGTGTTGTGTGGGCGTGTCCTGATGGTAACTAACTTCCTGCTACCTCTGCTAGAAAATGAGCCCAGGTCTGTTCCTCGTTTCCACCTACTTGTTAATAAAGTTTGAAGTTTTGAGAAATAAATGTATGGCAAACCTTTTTCTTCTCCAACAGACGATGATGTGGCTGCATTTACAGAACCGACGCCTTCAGTTCTGGATTCAGGAGGATCTGCTGCTCCAGAGGCGACTCCCTCTCCTCTACATCCTTCTCCCTCTTCTCTCCGGCGTCCTCGGTATTTAGATGTCTTATTTTCGCTGACGACACCATGTTGTTTTCTAGAGGCGCGAACATATAAACCGACAAAATAAATGACCCAAAGTGACCAGAAAAAGTTTCTGCAGGACAAAAATCAAGAGATTTATTAACACAAGGTGAGAGCTGAAGAAAGAAGACGACTCCCGGGGCGAGAGACATCACCACCGGGTTCTCCAACCACAGGAGGGTCTGTTTCCCTCAGATGAAGAACTTGGACGTGACGGACGGAGACTCTTTGTCGTGGACGGACGAGTGTCGCTTCAGGTTTTCTTTCCTCGCGAACTCTTTTCCACAGACGGAGCAACTGAAGGGCTTCTCCGACAGGTGGACGCTGACGTGACGGCTCATGGTTCCGTGCTGCGCGAACGTTTTCCCGCAAACCGCGCAGCTGAACGGTTTTTCGCCCGTGTGGAGAACGAAATGCTGCTTCAGGTTTTCTTTTCTGGCAAATCTCTTGCCGCAAACCGAGCAGCTGTACGGTCTCTCGCCCGTGTGCGACACCAGGTGACGGTTCAGAGTTCTCTTGTGGGAGAAGGTCTTACCGCAAACCGAACAGCTGAACTCTTTCTGTCCCGTCAGGAGAGTCAAGCGTCGCGTCACGCTTCCCGTCTGTCTGAACATCTGCTCAAAAACCGAGCCGCCGATCATTCCCCCTCCCATTGCATCGCTTTGATTTATTCGTGAAGGGTGTCCAAACGTCTGACGGCCGCCGGCGTCCTCATCGCTCTCCTGATCGGGTTCCATCTTCACCTGTTTACCTGGATCGGACTGTTCACACTCGTCTGAATCAGTCCTCATCCCTTCATCCTGATGGAGCGCTGAGAACTGAGGCTCCTCCTCCTCCTCCTCCTCTTCTTCTTCATCTTCTTCGTCTTCTTCGCTCTTCACAGGAGCAGGAGAATATCTGAATTCGGTGACGTCAGACTCTCCACCCTGATTGGTCCAGAGTCTCTCCTGTTCCTCTTTTACGTGTTGCGGTTCTGGTGGGTTCTCCTGGTCCGGACTGGGATTCCCATCCTGCTGCTCCACGAGAACCTCTTCCTGATTCAACAGCAGCTGCTGGAAGGCTGTGGAAAACAGGAAGTTGTGTTAACGTCAATACAGCCACCCCCACCCCCCCACGCTGAACTCTCAGTGTTGTGCCAGTTGATGTCAACCATTGGTGGAGTTTCTGGTGCGTCTTAGGGAATAGAACTTTACTATTTAGAGTAGTAATGACATTAAAATGACCTTTAATGGTGATTATAGGTTGAAAGTTAATAAAAAACGACTTACAAACAATTCAACTTATGAACAATTCAACTTATGAACAACCTCTGGGAACCAGTTGTGTTTGTATGTTGAGGACTACCTGTATTTAAACTCTTGGATTTGTTTTAAAAGATGAAGACAAACTTAAAACTAAGATTTTCCACCAAAGTTTCCAACAGAAATCGTGAACGTGAACGCAACACTTTTACTCCAGTATTTAACCAGCAGGAGTATTTCTACCATCAACAGTAACGGATGTCGGGGGAACTCTCCACCTGCTGCCCGGTTCCGTTTCTCCTCCGCGGCCCTCAGGACGTCCAGCTGCCGCCGCTGGAGCTCGATCTGCTCCCGGTACCGGACCACGGTCCTCACGAACACCTCCAGGATGTCGTCCACGGCCGCCGCCAGCCGCTCCGTCACCAGCGTCCTCAGGGTGTCCATCTCGGCCCGGGGGCTGCTCGCCCCCCCCGGGCCGACAGCCTCCAGGGAGCCGGAGGAGCAGAGCGGAAGCAGCAGCTGCGGGTCAGAGGTCATGATGAGGAGGAAACGATCCGATGAAGAGCTGAGGATGAAGAGGAGGGACGGAAGCGCGTCGGGACGGTCAGAGCAGCCACCGGAAGCTGCTGCTGGTCGCTGATCCAGATCGCCCCGCCTCCCTGAGGTCCGGCGCCAAAACACGTCCGATGGGAACCAATAAATGTTCCGGGCAGAAGTTCCTGGTTCCTGTTTTTAAATCTGAACGTGTTCAAACACGAAAACTCCGCTTTGAACGAGTCGCGACGGCGGAAGAAGCTAATGTTAAAAATACATGAATGAATGAATAAAAAACTTCAGACTTAAGGGAGAATGGAGCGGCTACATCCATTCCGACCAGAAGGTGGCGGTAGTGAGCATCAGACGATGATCGTTAACTGACCAGAAACACACGAAGAAGACTCCGGCCCACCGCGGAAGTCTGTCACTAGCAGAAGAACCCGTACCGAGGCTAACAGGCTAACTGTCGGTCACGTGTGACGTCCGTTCCCATCAGCCCCGGTCGGAGTGACGCAGCAGAGCCAGAATGTGTGACTGAACCCGTTCAGACGGACTCTGTCTCGGGCTGCTCTCCCGTTAGCCGCTGATGCTAACACAAGTCACCGGAAGTAGCACCCGGAGCTAAACGGAGCCTCCCGGTAGAACCCGGAACAGAACAGCTGGTCACGTGACGCGGCATCGCCTCCATGGAGGAACCTGATGTCAAAGGTCCAGTCCGCTCACACACAGGTGGGTTCTGGGTCTGGTTCTGGGTCTGGGTCTGGTTCTGGGTCTGGTTCCGTCCGTTTCCCTTTCATTGTTGTTGTTCTTCTCTGTCTTTTCTTCTTCGGTGGTTTATATCCGGGAGAGACGAGACTAAATGTTATTTAATGTTCTAACCCAGAACACGATGGTTAGATGACTGTTTCACTGAAGCTTTGAGATGGTTTACATCCATTTGGACGTGTCTCCATTCATTCATTCATTCATTCATTCATCCATCCATCCATCCATCCATCCATCCTCATGGTGTTTCACACAATAAAAACACTGATTTCTGTGTCTCTTCATTGTCCTCAGACGTCCAGCAGCTGTCAGTGATTAAAGTAGAGGTTCTCCATGAACAACTGAACCAGAACCTCAGTCCAAACCTGATGGAGGTTCTGAATATTAAAAAGGAAAAGGAGGAGATCTGGATCAGCCAGGAAGGAGAGCAGCATCAAGATCAAATGAGGACTGAAGAAGAAGACGGTAAAGACCCAGAACCAGACAGGAACTCAGAGTCTTCTGAACCAGAGACTGATGACAGTTCAGACTGGGATGATTCCAGGAAACCAGAACCAGGTTCAGACCCGTTAGAAAGTGATGGAACACCAGAACCAGGAGGGAAACCGTTCAGCTGCTCAATGTGTGGTAACGGTTACCTGCGGAAGTCTTCGCTGAGAGATCACATGAGGCTTCACGCAGAGGGAAAACATTTCAGCTGCTCTGTTTGCAGCAAGAAGTTTCTATGGAGGACAGGAGTTGTGAGACACATGAGAGTCCACACAGGAGAGAAACCCTACAGGTGTGAGATCTGTAACGCAAGACTGACGGAGAAATCCACTCTGATCGCGCACCTTAGAATCCACACGGGAGAGAATCCCTTCAAGTGTTCCGTTTGTGAGGCGTCTTTCCACGTCTCGTCCCATTTGTCCAAACACATGAAGGTTCACACCGGAGAGAAACACTTCAGCTGCTCGGTCTGTGGTCAGAAGTTTGCTCAGCGTGAAGCCCTGAGACGCCACAGATCCGTCCACAAAGGAGAGAAACTGTTCAGCTGCTCTCTTTGTGCTAAGAAGTTTGTGAGCAGGGGATCGCTGAGGAAACACGGGACGATCCACTCGGGAGAAAAGCCTTTCAGCTGCTCGGTTTGTGGAAAAACGTTTGTTTGCCGCAGCTCCCTGAGACGACACAGGACGGCCCACTCAGAAGAAAAGCCCTTCAACTGCTCGGTTTGTGGGAAAGGTTATACCCGCTCTGAGAATATGAAACGGCACAAGTGTCAAACGAGAGGAGAAGCTGTCTGAGGTCGACATGGACAGACGGGGGGTCTTGTCCCCTTCCTTCTTCAGAGACTAATTGTGTAAAGTATTTATTTTTCTGTTAAAACTAAATGTAATAATCTGTGCTGCTCTAGAAGAATGAAAACATCAGAAATTTAATCGCATTTAGAAACTCGGTGAATTTACTGAAAGTCTGCTGCAAAACTCAAGTAGGAAATAAAAACTCACCTGAACGTGAACCAACAACTGAATCCAGGTGGGAGAAGTTTATTATGTTGTATTTTCCGGACTAAAAGTCGCCACTTTTTTCACACGAGCACGAGACGGACATTGAAGAGAGACCGTGCCATACTTTGATTGGGTTTTGAATAAATATTTTGCACATGATGCACACGCCTTATGATGTAAAACGTAAAGAAAGCCACGCGATGCAGCTTTTAAGTTAAAGGCTGTCGAAGCGGGAAAGCTGCTGCATGTTAGCTTAGCATCAGTGAATTGATATTGAGACGTTGGACACGGCAGGGTTTTACTGTTGTGTTACAGGCAGTAATGAAAAAAAAAGTGGTTATTAATATGTTGCTGCTGCACAGTACATTCGTACAATCTTGACAGCTCGTTGTAAATGTCTGTAATTGCTTGTTTGTTGCACCTGTGTTTTGTTTTTGTACTCTATACTTGAACCCGAGTCCTTTTTTGCACTGAGAGATGCCAGAAAGATTTGTTGCACACTTGTGTCTGATGACATTAAAGGCATTCTACACTCTTAAAAATCTTTCTATGTAAATATACGTATGTAACAACACTTCCCTGCCTGCAGCTTATACACAGGAGCGCTCAGCCGTCAATAGTCCAGGAATAACTCTGATAACTGTTAGTATCCGGAAAAAGAAAGAGTTTATTGTTATTATTACTATAATTATTAAAAAGCACCAGACTACACCAGGAAATGGGGCGGCTGTATCCACTCTGACCAGAAGGTGGCGGTAGTGAGCATCACGATTGTTTAGCGACCGGAAACACACGAAGAAGACTCCGGCCCACCGCGGAAGTCTGTCTCTAGCAGAAGGGAACCCGTACCGAGGCTAACAGGCTAACTGTCGGTCACGTGTGACGTCCGTTCCCATCAGCCCCGGTCGGAGTGACGCAGCAGAGCCAGAATGTGTGACTGAACCCGTTCAGACGGACTCTGTCTCGGGCTGCTCTCCCGTTAGCCGCTGATGCTAACACAAGTCACCGGAAGTAGCACCCGGAGCTAGACGGAGCCTCCCGGTGTGAACGGACGATGTTCCCCCCGTCAGAACAACGAGCATGTTAGCTCTCTGCTAGCCTCCACAGCTGGTCACGTGACGCAGCATCGCCTCCATGGAAGAGGCTGATGGGAAAGCTGGAGTCCGCTCACACACAGGTGGGTCTGGGTCCGGGTCTGGGTCCGGGTCCGGGTCCGGGTCTGGGTCCGGGTCCGGGTCTGGGTCTGGGTCTGGGTCTGGGTCCGGGTCTGGGTCTGGGTCTGGGTCTGGGTCCGGGTCCGGGGCTGGGTCTGGGTCTGGGTCTGGTCTCAGTCCGCTGGAACCTGAAGTTCTTTTTCCTCTCAAAAGAATTTCCTTGTTGTTCTTGGTTCAGAACGAACAAAAGAAAATGTCAGGACCAGAAAAAAAAGTGTTTCCACTCTGGGTCGGTTGAGCTGGTCCCCTTGTGATCAGTGTAGGCAGTATGTGGCCCCCAGATTAACATGAGTGTAGGGGCCTCCGATTGTTCAGTTGTTAGATTTGTTTTATGCCCTCATGGTGGTCTTGTAGGAGTCTGTCAAAGCACTTTCCATTCTAAGGGGACCTTCCTGATGGAGTGGGTGGTTACCAGCTGCCTTGTGACCAGGAGGGTGGACTGTGGCTGTGGGTGAACCGATAATGTGGTCAGACCATGAAGCCGGTTGATTGTCCTTTTGGTTCTTGTGGGACAGTCCGTCACCTGGTAGAGACCAGCGAAGTAGAGTCAGAATAGCATCAGAATAGCATCCCAGAAGGTCCACGTGAGCCTCCAGGGGTCATCTTCTGTAAAGACGAACAGCCCCTGGGTCTCCTCCTCAACTCCACCTGGATAGGGTGTCAGATCTCAATTTGTCCCCTTTGTTTTCAGAACCAGTAGTTTCTCCCCAATAAAAAAGAAAACTGGCTACTTAGAAAGCTGGTTAGAAAGTTAAAATGCCCATGTGTCATGAATAACACACACGATGTCTTCACTAGAAGACAAAAAGACACTAAACGGGTAGAGCACAAAGGAGTCAAAAATGTTTCCTAATGTCCATCCATCCATCCATCCATCCATCCATCCATCTTCAACGGTTCGTGAGCAAGCCTCTTATTCTATCTGCACACAATAAAAACACTAATTTCTGTGTGTCTTCATTGTCTGCAGACGTCCAGCAGCTGTCTGTGATTAAAGTAGAGGTTCTCCATGAACACCTGGATGGGAACCTCAGTCCGGACCTGAACAACGTGATGGAGGACTGCAAAGAACCAGAGCCAGTCAGGAACCTACATCAAGGAAGTGATGACAATACTTCACAATGTTCTGAACCAGAGACTGTAGACAGTAAAGAGGAGTTCACCCCCAAGCAGCAGGACTGGAGCCCCAGTCTGGATCAGCATGACCCCCCAGAACTGTTTAAAATTAAAGAGGAGGAAGAGGAACTCTCAGTTCAGGAGGCAGAGAAGCTTCAAGGTCTAGAGGAGGGTTCTGTCACCAAGTTCACATTCACTCCTGTGTTTGTGAAGAGTGAAGAAGACGACAAAGACACACCTCAGTCCTCACAGCTTCATCAGACCAATGAGATAAAAAGTGAAGCTGAGGACTGTGGAGGACCAGAACCAGACAGGAACTCAGAGTCTTCTGAGTCCGAGTCTGATGACAGTTCAGACTGGGATGATTCCAGGAAACCAGAACCAGGTTCAGACCAATCAGAAGGAGATGGAACACCAGAACCAGGAGGGAAACCGTTCAGCTGCTTAATCTGTGGTAACAGTTACCTTCGGAAGTCATCACTGAGAGACCACATGAAGCTTCACGCAGAGGGAAAACATTTCAGCTGCTCTTTCTGTAGCAAGAAATTTTATTCTAGGACTGGAATCGAGAGACACACGAGAGTCCATACAGGAGAGAAACCCTACAACTGTTACTTCTGTGATCGAGGCTTTGCACAAAAATCCGCTATGGTCAAACACCTTAGAATTCACACGGGAGAGAAGCCCTTCAAGTGTTCCATTTGTGAGTCGTCTTTCCGTATCTCGTCCCATTTAACCAAACACTTGAAGTATCACGCTAGAGTGAAATGTTTCAGCTGCTCTCTTTGCAGTAAAACCTTTGATCAACGTGAAGCCCTGAAAGAACACAGATTGGAACACAAAGGAGAGAAGCCTTTCAGCTGCTCGGTTTGCGGTAAAACTTTTGCTCGGCGTGGAACCCTGAACCGACACGGAACGGTCCACTCAGGAGACAAGCCCTTCAGCTGCTCGGTTTGTGGTAAAGGGTATACACGTCCTGAGACTCTGAAACACCACATGAGTGTCCATTCAGAGGAGAAGGGACCACAGTCTTCGTGAACACTTCCAGGATGTCGTACACAGCATTTGTCAGCTTATCATTCCTCAGGTTCTCCATTTCTTGGTGACTCCTTGGAGAATCGCGCAAACTGAGAACCTATAGAGAGACGGAGGAGTAGAATAGAAGGAGAAGCTGCTGGTTGGTGGACATGATGAATGGTCACAGCATCGAGAACAGACCCATTGAACGTTCCTGTTGTCTGCTAGTCTAGACAGCCACGCCTCCCTGAATGGAGAGGAAGAGGTCCAACATGAAACGCGTCTGACGGAAACAGTCTACCTGTCAGAGGGTTCCTGGTCACAGTTCTTACATCTTGTTGTCAGTACACAGGACTCACTTACACTGTTGAACTATGTCAGAGTCTCCGCATAGTAGAGTACATAAAGACGTAGTTTCTATTAATGTAGTTGCTCAAACTGACACTAGTACCATGAAAAAAAGACTTTTCAAAACAATTCATTCCTGTAGAATCATGTTGGACACACCACATTGGGTACATGTTGAGGTAGATTCTACTCATCTAGAGTGTTCAGACTGACTTAGTCTTGATTTTGCTAACTATATTAAAGTCTTTGCGTCCTTTGTGTTTGAGTCCTCTCAAACGTTGAATCAGAATCACCTGGACCTCTCCCTGAGGTGTGGACACGTTTCATCCAGGAGGTTCCATCAGCCCAAACTGACAGGTGGGAAGTTTTTATACGTTTAAACTCCTGTGAGGTTGTAAACGCAGATCCAGTGTGGTCACATCTTTACAATCAGCCCAAACAGCTCCACTTCATATTTACTACACTGTGATCAGTGGTGTGAACATCACTGCATTTACAATTGGTTTAATTCAACAAACCTTGTGTTAGTGAGTTTTAGAAGGGTTTGGTGGCAAATTCTTGTCTCCACTGGGAAGAAATCATCGCCTCAAAGAAAGTATGAATGAGTCTAGATTCAGCCGACAAGCATCGAGAACATCCATCACCACCAATCAGGACACAGTAACTGTTAGTATCCCTGAAAAAAATTATTATTATTATTATTATTATTATTATTATTATTATTATTATTATTATTATTATTACTGCCATTAAAAGCACCAGATTTCATGAGAAAATGGAGCAGCTATCTGCATTCTGACCAGTAGGTGGCGGTAGTGAGCATCAGACGATTGTTTAGCGACCGGAAACACGCGAAGAAGACTCCGGCCCACCGCGGAAGTCTGTCACTAGCAGAAGAACCCGTACCGAGGCTAACAGGCTAACTGTCGGTCACGTGTGACGTCCGTTCCCATCAGCCCCGGTCGGAGTGACGCAGCAGAGCCAGAATGTGTGACTGAACCCGTTCAGACGGACTCTGTCTCGGGCTGCTCTCCCGTTAGCCGCTGATGCTAACACAAGTCACCGGAAGTAGCACCCGGAGCTAGACGGAGCCTCCCGGTGTGAACGGACGATGTTCCCCCCGTCAGAACAACGAGCATGTTAGCTCTCTGCTAGCCTCCACAGCTGGTCACGTGACGCAGCATCGCCTCCATGGAAGAGGCTGATGGGAAAGCTGGAGTCCTCTCACACACAGGTGGGTCTGGGTCTGGGTCTGGGTCTGGGTCTGGGTCCGGGTCTGGGTCTGCAGCCTCAGTTGACTGGAACCAGAATTTTTTTTTTTTTTTTGCATTCAACACAAAGTAAAAAAAAAAGTTTTCAGTTTAATTTTGTTTTTATCCGTTTATTGAAGTCCAGAGAAGTACAGAGAAGGCCAGAGGGAGCTGCATTGTGTTTTTGTAGATCTGGAGAAAGCTGATGACAGGGTGTCCAGAGAGGAACTGTGGTATTGTATGAGGAAGTCTGGAGTGGCAGAGAAGTATGTTAGAGCGGTGCAGGACATGTATGAGGACTGTAAGACAGTGGTGAGGTGTGTGTAGGTGTGACAGAGGAGTTCAAGGTGGAGGTGGGACTGCATCAGGGATCAGCTCTGAGCCCCTTCTTGTTGCTATGGTGATGGACAGGCTGACAGACCAGGTTGGACAGGAATCTCCATGGACTATGATGTTTGCAGATGACATTGTGATCTGTAGTGAGAGCAGGGAACAGGTGGAGGAGAAGCTAGAGAGGTGGAGGTTTGTCCTGGAAAGGAGAGGAATGAAGGTTAGCCGCAGTAAGACAGAGCACATGTGTGTGAATGAGAGGGACCCAAGTGGAAGAGTGAGGCTACAGGGAGAAGAGATCAAGAAGGTGGAGGATTTGAAGAACTTAGGCTCAACAGTCCAGAGCAATGGAGAGTGTGGAAAAGAGGTGAAGAAGCGTGTCCAGGCAGGATGGAACGGGTGGAGGAAAGTGTCAGGTGTGATGTGTGATAGAAGAGTTTCAGCTAAAATGAAAGGAAAGGTGTACAAAACTGTGGTGAGACCAGCGATGTTGTTTGGTCTAGAGACAGTGTCCCTGAGGAAAAGACAGGAGACAGAGCTGGAGGTAGCAGAGATGAAGATGCTGAGGTTCTCTCTGGGAGTGACCAGGATGGATAGGATCAGGAATGAGTCCATCAGAGGGACAGCACATGTTAGAGGTTCTGGAGATAAAGTCAGAGAGGCCAGACTGAGATGGTTTGGACATGTCCAGAGGAGAGATAGTGAATATATTGGTAGAAGGATGCTGAGTTCTGAACTGCCAGGCAGGAGGCCTAGAGGAAGACCAAAGAGGAGGTTTATGGATGTAGTGAAAGAGGACATGAAGGTAGTTGGTGTGAGAGAAGAGGATGAGAAGACAGGGTTAGATGGAGGACACTGATTTGCTGTGGAGACCCTGAAGGGAGAAGCCAGAAGGAAAATAAGATTAAAGAGGTTTTAATCATGTGAACTAGAAGAAGAAGTATACTTTATTGATCCCTCAGGGGGAAATTACAAAGTCACTCGGTTAGTTGACAGTACACAGGGCCCCTGAAACACAGGGGGGCCTGTCAGCATGCAGTTAGTACAATCACATCAAACTACACACATCAGGGAGGCAGAGTGACGGGCAGCGGTTTCGGAACGCGCCATAATTTGAGCAGCTTGTAGGGGGGACGGCGCCTTGCTCAAGGGCGCCTCGGCAGTGGCTGGGAGGTGAGCTGACACCTCCCACTGTCAGCTCACACTTCTGGTGACATCACGGCGGGAGCGGGACTCGATCCGCCGATGGCTGAACTTAGGATCTGTCCTGAATACATTGTTCAACTATCGATCTAATCCTCTCCAGTACCCTGGAATAGACTTTCCCATGGAGGCTAAGGATTGTGATACCCCTATAGTTGGAACACACCCTCTAGTCCCCCTACTTGAAAAGGGGGACCAGCACCCCGGTCTATCAATGCTGCGGTACTGCCCAGACCACCTTGTGATGCTACAGAGACATGTCAACTAAGACAATCACTGCATATCCAGAAACTTGAGGTACTCGAGGCAAATTTTAGCCATTCTCATGGCTGATTTTGAACTGTTCTTGCTCTGGCCCAACAACCAGGACCTGTTTGGGAGACCCTACCCATGACAACAAAGCTCCTAGGATCATTTGTGCACTCAAACTCTCCCACCATGATGTAGCAGTTCAGGAGGGAGTTTTTGTTTGTTTACCTCCATTTAGATTCATATGTTTTGGAGAAAACCCTCTTGACAGGGATTTCAGGGAGTTAATTCTTCAGGGATTGACTCTTGTTCATGCCCGCACTCTGAATGTTGCCTGGAAAATCCTCAGTTTATGCAAATTGTAATAAACTCTTGTCTTTAAGGCTGAACAAGAAGCCTGCCCTGTGTGGCCATTGTAGCCATTGATTGATAAGTGCCCATCCATCCATGAACATATTGACTTCTGTATCTCTTTATTATCTGCAGATGTCCATCAGCTGTCAGTGATTAAAGTAGAGGTTGTCCATGAAGAACTGGACCAGAACCTCAGTCCACGCAGGAACAACCTGATGGAGATGCTGCATATTAAAGAAGAAAAGGAGGAAATCTGGGGCCATCAGGAAGGAGAACAGCATCAAGATCAAATGAAGACTGATGGAGAAGACTATGAAGAACCAGTCAGAACCAGGCAGGAACTCTCTCATCAAAGACACAATGACAATACTTCACATTGTTCTAAACCTGTACAGACTGTAGACAGTAAAGAGACGTTCACCCCCAAGCAGCAGGACTGGAGCCACAGTCTGGATCAGCATGACCCACTGGAGCACCAAAAAATTAAAGAAGAAGAAGAGGAACTCTCAGTTCAGCAAGAAGACCAGCTTCAAGGTCTAGAGGAGGGTTCTGTCACCAAGTTCACATTCACTACTGTGATTGTGAAGAGTGAAGAAGATGACAAAGACACACCTCAGTCCTCACAGCTTCATCACACCAACCAGATCAAAACTGAAGCTGAGGACTGTGGAGGACCAGAACCAGACAGGAACTCAGAGTCTTCTGAGTCCGAGTCTGATGACAGTTCAGACTGGGATGATTCCAGGAAACCAGAACCAGGTTCAGACCCGTTAGAAAGTGATGGAACACCAGAACCAGGAGGGAAACCGTTCAGCTGCTCACTTTGTGGTAAAAGTTACCTTAGGAAGGGCTCCTTGAGAGATCACATGAAGCTTCACGCAGAGGGAAAACATTTCAGCTGCTCTTTCTGTAGCAAGAAATTTTATTCTAGGACTGGAATCGAGAGACACACGAGAATCCATACAGGAGAGAAACCCTACAGCTGTTACTTCTGTGATCTTGGCTTTGCACAGAAATCCTCTCTGGTCTCGCACCTTAGAATTCACACGGGAGAGAAGCCCTTCAAGTGTTCCATTTGTGACGCGTCTTTCCGTATCTCGTGCCATTTGTCCAAACACTTGAAGTATCACGCCAGGGAAAAATGTTTCAGCTGCTCTCTTTGCAGTAAAACATTTGATCAACGTGAAGCCCTGAAAGAACACAGATTGGAACACAAAGGAGAGAAGCCTTTCAGCTGCTCGGTTTGCGGTAAAACTTTTGCTCGGCGTGGAACCCTGGAACGACACGGGACAGTCCACTCGGAAGAGAAGCCTTTCTGCTGCTCTGTTTGTGGTAAAGGGTATACACGTCCTGAGAATCTGAAACACCACATGAGTGTCCATTTAGAGGAGAAGGTACCACAGTCTTCATGAATAGTTCCAGGAATCCCCAGATTCTCCGTCTCTGCCCGGGGAACTTCTCAGAGAATCTGCCAAACCAACCAGGGAGAAGGAGGAGCAGAGCGGAGGAAACTTCTGCTGGTTGGGGGAAACAATGAGGATAATCGTTCAGCTGAAAAGTTGAAGCTGGAGATGAAGAGGATACTTACATACTTACACGTAGAAATGATCGTGTCATTCAAAACAGACTGATTTAACTTTCCTGATGTTTGCTTTTCTAGACAGCCACGTCTCCCTTAATGGAAGGGATGAGGTCCAGCACCAAAACATATCCAGCAGAAACAGTCTGCCCGTCGGAGGGTTCCTGGTTCCAGTTTTTATATTTTGACTTTTAGTCAGTACACAAGTACTGACATTTACACTGTTGAACTGTGTCAGACATACAGAAGATTTTATGTAAACGTAGATTCTACTAATGTAGTTGATCAGACCGACATTGGCACTTTTTACTCTGTTTCTAAAAAAGTATGATGGTAGAATTTGTCAAACGATCATGAAAGATGAATAAAAACGCTAGAATTAAAGTGAGAATTTTCAGGTGCAGAATAAGCTGTTTTTGTTTGGAAGTCAAGATATTATCGCTAAAACTTCACTGTTCGGACTTTGTGTGTTTTTCCCATGTCTGCGTGGGTTCTGTCCAGGTTCTCCGGCTTTCTCCAACCACCACATTGGTCGAATTGGTTGCACCAAAAATCCTCTGCGTTTCTTTTGTCTCGAACAAGAAGTATCTTCAATGAGGAGACAATTTGTGATCTTGAAGAACGTTTCATGAAGAAATTCAGCAGTTTACGAAGTTGTTGGGGATACAGCTGGAGAGTCTTCAACAGATGTAGAAACAAACCTGCGGAGAGTCGTTGATGTTGATGGGCTGTGATCTTCATAGTGGTGGGTTCGACTTTACTGAAGGTGTGAGCTGAGTGTCAGGCTAACGTGTGTCAGTTGTTGTCTGTGTTTAGAACGTTATGTCACAATGAAGGGACTCGGTGTTGAGCTGTTTATGTTTGTAAACGTGTGGTTTTGGGCGATTTCCTCTGTTTAAATTGAAACTAGCATCACGACTATATCCATTCCGACCAGAGGGTGGCGGTAGTGAGCATCAGACCATGGTGGTTAATCTGAAACACACGAAGAAGACTCCGGCCCACCGCGGAAGTCTGTCACTAGCAGAAGAACCCGTACCGAGGCTAACAGGCTAACTGTGGGTCACGTGTGACGTCCGTTCCCATCAGCCCCGGTCGGAGTGACGCAGCAGAGCCAGAATGTGTGACTGAACCCGTTCAGACGGACTCTGTCTCGGGCTGCTCTCCCGTTAGCCGCTGATGCTAACTCAAGTCACCGGAAGTAGCACCCGGAGCTAAACGGAGCCTCCCGGTAGAACCCGGAACAGAACAGCTGGTCACGTGACGCAGCATCGCCTCCATGGAGGAACCTGATGTCAAAGGTCCAGTCCGCTCACACACAGGTGGGTTCTGGGTCTGGGGTCTGGGTCTGGGTCTGGGTCTGGTTCTGGGTCTGGGTCTGGTTCTGGGTCTGGGTCTGGGTCTGGTTCTGGGTCTGGGGTCTGGGTCTGGTTCTGGGTCTGGTTAAATGACCTTTTTAGGGTCGTTGTGTTTGTTTCGGTCCATGTGTTGTAGAAATCCTCTGGACAGAACCCGGATGTGGGTTCAGGGGTTCAATTCTTCCAGCCCTTGACTTGTTCATGCCAGCTCACTGTCTCACCACCAATGTGAAGATGAGTCTCAAAGATCTCTGTTCCCCAGTCGTTTTGTGTAAAAGTTTGTTCCTGTAATATTTCAGAGAGAGACTCTGGGTGTCACCCTCACCCTAACCCATAATGTGGGAGGTCAGTGCCACGGGTCTGTAATCCACCTGACTGGTGTTTTAGGTACAGGGACTAGGTCCACATCACAGGAACCTTTGTAGACTCAGGCTAATGTGCTGAACTATCCTGCTCCGTCTCCTTGTTCCCAGCTCTAAGCCTGATCGTTGAACATGGCGTTAATGTTCTTGGTTACCCAGGGCTCCTTGTTAGCATCACAACAAACCGTTTGAGCCGGAACAGTGGAGGCGACACAGAAGTTGATGTAGTCTGTCAGGCATTCTGGGAGCCTGTCGATGTCCTCACAATGTGGCTCACAGTGGGCCAGTTTGTCACCTTGAAATGTTGTTGAGTGCCTCATGTCCCTCATTCGTCCATCTCCTGAAGGTGGTTGGGTTCACCGGCTGTCTCTACATCAGGGGCTTCAAAAAGGACTTTAACGGTACCAGGATGTGGTCTGACCAATCTAGAGAGGGGGAAGGGGGAGCAGCGGTATATCTCCCTAACATTTGCATACAGTAGCTACCAATCACAGCTAGTGATTGGTAGCATCCATACATCCATCCATCCATCATCATGTCATTGTGTCACACACAGGAAAAGAACTGATTTCTGTCTCTCTTTATTATCTGCAGACGTCCAGCAGCTGTCAGTGATTAAAGTAGAGGTTCTCCATGAAGAACTGAACTGGAACCTCAGTCCACACAGGAACAACTTGCTGGATGTGCTGCATATTAAAGAGGAAAAGACTGATGGAGAAGACTATGAAGAACCAGAACCAGTCAGGAACTCACATCAAGGACGAGATGGCATTAATTCACAATGTTCTGAACCAGAGACTGTAGACAGTAAAGAGGAGTTCACCCCCAAGCAGCAGGACTGGAGCCCCAGTCTGGATCAGCATGACCCCCCAGAACTGTTTAAAATTAAAGAGGAGGAAGAGGAACTCTCAGTTCAGGAGGCAGAGAAGCTTCAAGGTCTAGAGGAGGGTTCTGTCACCAAGTTCACGTTCACTCCTGTGTTTGTGAAGAGTGAAGAAGATGACAAAGACAGAACCCAGTCCTCACAGCTTCATCAGACCAACCAGATCAAAACTGAAGCTGAGGACTGTGGAGGACCAGAACCAGACAGGAACTCAGAGTCTTCTGAGTCCGAGTCTGATGACAGTTCAGACTGGGAGGATTCCAGGAAACCAGAACCAGGTTCAGACCCGTTTGAAAGTGATGGAACACCAGAACCAGGAGGGAAACCGTTCAGCTGCTCACTTTGTGGTAAAAGTTACCTTAGGAAGGGCTCCTTGAGAGATCACATGAAGCTTCACGCAGAGGGAAAACATTTCAGCTGCTCTTTCTGTAGCAAGAAATTTTATTCTAGGACTGGAATCGAGAGACACACGAGAATCCATACAGGAGAGAAACCCTACAGCTGTTACTTCTGTGATCGAGGCTTTGCACAAAAATCCACTCTGGTCTCGCACCTTAGAATTCACACAGGAGAGAAACCCTTCAAGTGTTCCGTTTGTGACGTATCTTTCCGTCTATCGTGCCATTTGTCCAAACACGAGAAGCTTCATTCCAGAGTGAAATTCTTCAGCTGCTCTTTTTGCAGTAAAACATTTGATCAACGTGAAGCCCTGAAAGAGCACAGATTGGTTCACAAAGGAGAGAAGCCTTTCAGCTGCTCGGTTTGTGGTAAAACGTTTTCTCGGCGTGTAACCCTGGAACGACACGGGACGGTCCACTCAGGGGAGAAGCCTTTCTGCTGCTCCGTTTGTGGTAAAGGGTATACACGTCCTGAGACTCTGAAACACCACATGAGTGTCCATTGAAGGGAAACCTGACCTCAGTCTTTATGAACCCTTCCAGGCTGTCATTCACCAGCGTCCTGAGGTTCTCCATCTCGCCGTAGGGACTCCTCTGGGAATCATCCAGAGAGACAGAAGAGTAAATTGGAAGGAGTAGCCGCTGGTCGGAAGCCATGATGAGAAAACATTCGGCTGAAAAGTTGGAAACGGAGATCCAACGGAGACAAAAAGTTTGCATGTCAAAGGGTTCCTGGTCCCAGTTTTTACATCTTTAGTCGTTGTCAGTACGTGGGATTCACACTAAGACTGTCGAACTGTATCAGATAAACCACATAGAAGAGTACTTG
The DNA here is from genome assembly GCF_040054535.1 of Antennarius striatus. Lineage (NCBI taxonomy): Eukaryota > Metazoa > Chordata > Actinopteri > Lophiiformes > Antennariidae > Antennarius > Antennarius striatus. The sequence goes on along the minus strand of NC_090789.1, from coordinate 1,139,362 downwards.
TACAGTAATCCCTCATTACTTGCGGTTAATGTGTTCCAGGACCACAGCGAAAATCCATGACATGGAGACCAAATATTTATTTTGTTATTTATTAATAATTTAAACGTTTATGAACCCTCTCCATACTGATATTAAACCCCCTTAGATCCGTATTACCTTTTCCCACACTCTATAGACTGTTTAAAACACTTTTGTATGAAAGAAGTAAACTGGCAGGAGAAACCATTAGCCTTGGATGCCGTCAGCCAATAGCATGCGTGTCTGGTATCACGTGACTACAGCTCATGGGAGACTCTTGCTCCTCGCCTTTCGCTCGCTCCCTGTTCCTCGATGAGATGAAACTTGCATCTCATCGAGGACAATATACAATATATATCATTTGAAAAATCTGCGATGTAGTCTACTCAAATCTACTCAAGTAGACTGTCCAGACTGTCTTTGTCTTGATTTTGTTAATTATATTAAAGTCTTTGCTTCCTTCATGTTTGAGTCCTCTCAAAGGTGGCTTCAGAATCAACAGGACCTCTACCTGAGGTGTGAACACGTTTCATCCAGGAGGTTTCTTCACTTCAAACTGACGTATGGGAAGTTTCAGACATTCAAACTGAGGTTGTGAACACACAGTCAGTGTGGTCACATCTCTACAATCAGCCAGAACAGCTCTAGCGCTTCATGTTTACCTCAGAACATAATTGCTTTTAGATTTTGTTTACTCGAATGAATCTTGTGCTGATGAGTATTGGAGGGGATTGGTGGCAAATCTTGCTCTTCAGTCAATGTCATGGAAATGTGATGACAAACATCGAGAACATCCATCACCAGTCAGGACACAGTATCCTTAAAAATAAAGAGTTAATTTTGTTGCAGTTGTAATTATTATTATCAGTAGTAGTTGTACTATTAATTAAGAGTCAGACTTTATGGAAAAATGGAGCGGCTACATCCATTCCGACCAGAGGGTGGCGGTAGTGAGCATCAGACGATGATCGTTAACTGACCAGAAACACACGAAGAAGACTCCGGCCCACCGCGGAAGTCTGTCACTAGCAGAAGAACCCGTACCGAGGCTAACAGGCTAACTGTCGGTCACGTGTGACGTCCGTTCCCATCAGCCCCGGTCGGAGTGACGCAGCAGAGCCAGAATGTGTGACTGAACCCGTTCAGACGGACTCTGTCTCGGGCTGCTCTCCCGTTAGCCGCTGATGCTAACACAAGTCACCGGAAGTAGCACCCGGAGCTAGACGGAGCCTCTCGGTAGAACCCGGAACAGAACAGCTGGTCACGTGACCCGGCATCGCCTCCATGGAGGAACCTGATGTCAAAGGTCCAGTCCGCTCACACACAGGTGGGTTCTGGGTCTGGTTCTGGGTCTGGGTCTGGGTCTGGGTCTGGGTCTGGGTCTGGTTCTGGTTGTGGTTCTGGGTCTGGTTCCAAACATGTTGCCTCGTTCTTGTTTCCATCAAACCTCCAGAGGAAACACTCGGTGAGAGTAAGTGTGACTAAGACCATAGATCAAAGCTCGTTCGTTGATCAATGACAGTAGGTCAGAGCACTAGATTTGATCTTTGACCTATGCTAGTAGGTCAGGGTAAAATTTTGCATTCAGGGGTGTCGTGGGATGTTGCAGTCTCTGACTGCCTTGGTTCTAGTTCACACTGTCTCTTCTTCTTTGGTGGATTATAGTCGGATTAAGACTTAAATGTTATATAATGTTCTAACCCAGAACAAAATGATTAGATGACCTTTTTAGGGTCATTGTGGTTGTTTTGGTCCATTTGGAGAATTGGATCAGATAATTCCGTATTGTAGAAATCCTGTGGAGAAAACCCAACTGTGTACTAATACCTGCACATATTCACACCATCATGATGAATGAGTGGATGGATTAATGGATGGATGGTTGGATGGATGGATGGATGGTTGGATACTTAACTAATCGATGAGGACTTAAAGTAGTTTAACTCCACAACAAACTTCACTCAGATTCAAACAACATTCCAATCTTGTCTATAAATGAGCCCCTTTTCCATGGACTGCTTTGTTGACTGTGTTGTTGACTGTGTTGTTGACTGTGTTGTTGACTGTGTTGTTGACTGTGTTGTTGACTGTGTTGTTGACTGTGTTGTTGACTGTGTTGTTGACTGTGTTGTTGTACTTCCTGGTGGTTCTTGTGTTGGAGAAACCCCGGTACTTGTCCACATGCTCCCCCAGGATACACAGAGGCTGTGGGACCCTCGTCCTTCTGAAGTTAACAGCCGTGTCCTTGGTTTCAGTCACGTTCAGGATCAGGCGTTTACCCTCGGGTCACTCAACAAAATGTTCCGTCACAGGTTCTCGTCCTCCTGGCCGTCAGTTGTCCACCTCACCACAGACGAGTCACCAGAGAACTTGAACGTCCTCCTGTTGGTGTCAACGTTCAACGTCCCTGCCTTCCTTCATTTTTTTCCCTTCAGGCAGCGCCGGACTCTCATTAGCTCCTGTTTCCTTTTCTGACATGAAAATGAGTTGAAGGCCTCCTTCTTGTTGGGAGGAACCTTCAGGTCAATGGTGACCCAGGGACCTGTAAGCCTATGTCTTCTTCTCAGGGCTCGAAATTAACTTTCTTTCTTGGTAACACTGGTGCTCCCAAATGTAGAAGTCAGTAGCACCAGCAAAGACTTCAGGAGCACCCCCCAAAAGCAAAGCAGTGACGGAGCGATGGAGACGCTCTGTCCATCTCCGTTCCTCCTCTCTCCCTCAGGAGAGCAGCCGCAGCTGCGCTCTCATTGGTCCCTGGCAGGACCACAGGAGTGCGGCCTCACAAAAAAGGCGCACCAGATTTGTTTCCCTAGTCGCACCGGTGCTCCCAAATATATTTAATAGTCGCAGTGATAAAAATTTGGGCGCATATGCTACCAAAATGGGCCCAATTTCGAGCCCTGCTTCACTTGTGTTCCAGCCCTGCAGCCCTGATATCAGGGCGTCCAGAGCTCGGGTGGGATGTCGGGCCTCAGCCCCGGCAGAAGCAGCTTGGGTCTTCTCAGCACTATCAGCAGTTTGGGCAAGTAAACAATGGATCCACTTCCCTGAGTGCCGCCCTCGGTCACAGAAAGTGCCAGAAGTAGCAGAAGAAAAAACAAAAATACTGAAGATCTTCCACAGTTCTTCAGGTGTTTCATGTATTACAGTTTGTTCCTGTAACATTTAACAGAAAGTCTCTGAATGTTGCCTGGAAAATTCCCCTATTTTGTGCCACTTGTTATGACCAGTTTACCTTCAAGCTGAACAAGGAAACTGCGATGTGTGGATATTATAGCTAACTACTGGTAGTATTGAGTTATCTTTATTATCTATCTCAGGTTAGTCTGTCTGTCTAAACTCATGTCATGGGGTTGCACACAATAAAACTACTGATTTCTATGTCTCTTCATTGTCAGCAGACGTCCAGCAGCTGTCAGTGATTAAACCAGAGGTTCTCCATGAACAACTGGACTGGAACGTCTGTCCAGACAGGAACAACCTGCTGGATGTGCTGCATATTAAAATGGAGAAGGAGAAAACCTGGACCAATCAGGAAGGAGAGCAGCATCAACATCAAATAAAGACTGATGAAGATTGTAAAGAACCAGAACCAGTCAGGAACCCACATCAAGGAAGTGATGACAATACTTCACAATGTTCTGAACCAGAGACTGTAGACAGTAAAGAGGAGTTCACCCCCAAGCAGCAGGACTGGAGCCCCAGTCTGGATCAGCATGACCCCCTAGAACTGTTTAAAATTAAAGAGGAGGAAGAGGAACTCTCAGTTCAGGAGGCAGAGAAGCTTCAAGGTCTAGAGGAGGGTTCTGTCACCAAGTTCACGTTCACTCCTGTGTTTGTGAAGAGTGAAGAAGACGACAAAGACAGAACCCAGTCCTCACAGCTTCATCAGACCAATGAGATAAAAAGTGAAGCTGAGGACTGTGGAGGACCAGAACCAGACAGGAACTCAGAGTCTTCTGAACCAGAGACTGATGACAGTTGGGATTGGGAGGATACCAGAAAACCCCGGCCAAGTTCAAACCCGTCTGAAAGTGATTTAACACCAGTAACAGGAGGGAAAAGATTCAGCTGCTTAATCTGTGGTAAAAGTTACCCTCGAAAGACGTCGCTGAATGATCACATGAAGCTTCACTCAGAAGGAAAGCGTTTCAGCTGCTCCGTTTGTAGGAAGAAATTTCAGTGGAGGGCAGGAGTTGTGAGACACATGAGAGTTCATACCGGAGAGAAACCCTACAGCTGTTACTTCTGTGATCTCAGTTTTGCACAAAATTCCAGCCTGGTCTCACACCTTCGAGTCCATACAGGTGAGAAACCCTTCAAGTGTTCCGTTTGTAAAGCGTCTTTCCGTGTCTCGTGTCATTTGTCCAAACACATGAGGCTTCACTCTGGAGAGAAGCCTTTCAGCTGCTCGGTTTGCGGTAAAACATTTGCTCAGCGTGGAACCCTGAGACGCCACGGGACGGTCCACTCGGGAGAGAAGCCTTTCAGCTGCTCGGTTTGTGGGAAAAGTTTTGCACGTCCTGAGAACCTGAAGCGACACTCGACTGTCCATTGACAGGGCACCACAGGTGGATAAGATTCACCTTGAGAACCTCAAGTCCTTGGATGTACAGGGACAGTCTTTGTTGATGCGTCTTTGTAACATTGCATGGCAGTAGGGCGCAGTGCCTCTGGATTGGCAGACTGGGGTGGTGACCCACTTTTCAAACAGGGACAAGAGGGTCTGCTCCAACTGTTGGGGGGGATCACACTCTGCATCCTCCCAGGTGAAGTCTATTCCAGGGTACTGGGGAGGGGGATCAGACCGACAGTCGAACCTCGGATGCGAAGATCGGTGTGGAGCTGGGGAACACTGGACCAGCTCCACACTCTCCAGCGAGTGCATGAGGGGTAATTGGAGTTCGCCCAGCGAGTCCATATGTTCTTTGTGCGTTTAGGGAAGGCATTCGACCACGTCCTTCATGGTACCTTGTGGGGAGTGCTTGGGGAGTATGGGGTCCAATCCCTTTATCACCAATGCAGGAGACTATTTCTTTTCGTCGTGATTCTGTCAACTGTAATACATTCTGGTAACTATAATAAATTCTTGTGTTTGAGTCGTGTTTGAATCCTCTCAAAGGTTGCCTCAGAATCAACAGGACCTCTCCCTGAGGTGTGAACACGTTTCATCCAGGAGGTTTATTCACTTTAAACTGACAAATGGGAAGTTGTATACATTTAAACTCCTGGGAGGTTGTGAACACAGAGTCAGTGTGGTCACATCTTTACAGTCAGCCCAAACAGCTCTAGTGCTTCATGTTTACTACACTGTGATCAGTGGAGTGAACATTACTACTTTTACATTTAGTTTAGTTGATTAAATCTTGTGTTAGTGAGTTTTAGAGGAGATTGGTGGCAATTCTTGCTCTTCAGTCAATAGAAAATGTGCTGACAAACATCGATCACCACCAATCAGGACACAGTAACTGTAGTATCCCTAAAAATAAAGAGGTAATTATTATTATTGTTGTAGTAATATCTATTATTATTATTATTATTATTATTATTATTATTATTATTATTATATTGTTATTAGAAAACACCAGACCTCATGAGAAAATGGGGCGGATGAATCCATTCCGACCAGAGGGTGGCGGTAGTGAGCATCAGACGATGATCGTTAACTGACCAGAAACACACGAAGAAGACTCCGGCCCACCGCGGAAGTCTGTCACTAGCAGAAGAACCCGTACCGAGGCTAACAGGCTAACTGTCGGTCACGTGTGACGTCCGTTCCCATCAGCCCCGGTCGGAGTGACGCAGCAGAGCCAGAATGTGTGACTGAACCCGTTCAGACGGACTCTGTCTCGGGCTGCTCTCCCGTTAGCCGCTGATGCTAACACAAGTCACCGGAAGTAGCACCCGGAGCTAAACGGAGCCTCCCGGTAGAACCCGGAACAGAACAGCTGGTCACGTGACCCGGCATCGCCTCCATGGAAGAACCTGATGTCAAAGGTCCAGTCCGCTCACACACAGGTGGGTTCTGGGTCTGGTTCTGGGTCTGGTTCACACAGGTGTTGTTCTTCTCTGTCTTTTCTTCTTCGGTGGTTTATATCCGGGGGAGACGAGACTAAATGTTATTTAATGTTCTAACCCAGAACACGATGGTTAGATGACTGTTTTACTGCAGCTTTGACATTGTTTACATCCATTTGGACATGTCTCCATTCATTCATTCATTCATTCATTCATTCATTCATTCATTCATTCATTCATTCATTCATTCATTCATTTATTCATTCATTCATTCATCCTCATGGTGTTTCTCACAATAAAAACACTGATTTCTGTGTCTCTTTATTATCTGTTCCAGCAGCTGTCAGTGATTAAACCAGAGGTTCTCCATGAAGAACTGAGCTGGAACATCTGTCCAGACAGGAACAACCTGATGGAGATGCTGCATATTAAAGAGGAAAAGGAGGAAACCTGGACCAATCAGGAAGGAGAGCAGCATCAACATCAAATAAAGACTGATGGAGAAGACTATGAAGAACCAGAACCAGTCAGGAACCCACATCAAGGAAGTGATGACAATACTTCACAATGTTCTGAACCAGAGACTGTAGACAGTAAAGAGGAGTTCACCCCCAAGCAGCAGGACTGGAGCCCCAGTCTGGATCAGCATGACCCCCCAGAACTGTTTAAAATTAAAGAGGAGGAAGAGGAACTCTCAGTTCAGGAGGCAGAGAAGCTTCAAGGTCTAGAGGAGGGTTCTGTCACCAAGTTCACGTTCACTCCTGTGTTTGTGAAGAGTGAAGAAGACGACAAAGACACACCTCAGTCCTCACAGCTTCATCAGACCAATGAGATAAAAACTGAAGCTGAGGACTGTGGAGGACCAGAACCAGACAGGAACTCAGAGTCTTCTGAACCAGAGACTGATGACAGTTGGGATTGGGGGGATTCCAGGAAACTCCATCCAGGTTCAGACCCGTTAGAAGGTGATTTAACACCAGAACCAGGACGGAAAAGGTTCAGCTGCTCAATCTGTGGTAAAAGTTACCCTCGGAAGTCGTCGCTGAATGATCACATGAGGCTTCACGCAGAGGGAAAACATTTCAGCTGCTCTGTTTGTCGGAAGAAATTTCTGTGGAGGACAGGATTTGAGAGACACATGAGAGTCCACACAGGAGAGAAACCCTACAGCTGTTACTTCTGTAACGGTTGCTTTGCACAGAAATCCTCTCTGGTCTCGCACCTCAGAGTCCACACGGGAGAGAAACCCTTCAAGTGTTCCGTTTGTAAAGCGTCTTTCCGCGTTGCGTGCCATCTGTCCAGACACACGAGGCAGCATTCCGGAGAGAAGCCTTTCAGCTGCTCGGTTTGCGGTAAAACATTTGCTCAGCGTGGAACCCTGAGACGCCACGGGACGGTCCACTCAGAAAAAAAGCCTTTCAGCTGCTCGGTTTGTGGGAAAAGTTTCACACGACCTGAGAACCTGAAGCGACACGCGAGTGTCCACTGAGAGGAGACAAGTCTCTCTGTTAAAACAGGGTTGGTATGGTCTTTGCTGCTGTAGGAGAATGAGCACAAAGCGGGTAAATGAAGGGGATGGCTGTGCTGCAACAATCCACAAATAAATAAAATTATAATGGTGAATACACTGTAAAGAATATTGAGATGTAAAATCATGAAGGTCAGAGGTCTGACTTCCTGCGGCTGAACCATTAGTTTGGAGCTCTGGAGTGATGTCATCATGACTCCAGCAGGTGGAGCCAGCGGGTTCCTGAGGACATGACGTCATCAGAGCAGAGGATGACTCGTCTGCACCGATTAAAATTAGAGTTCCATCAAATTTCTGACAAAGTTGAGATTTAAGAAAATAAGTGAGGTCATGACTGCAGTTCCCAGCGCTAAGGAGGTTCTTAATTCTGTGACGCTATTAATGCAAAGCTTAATTACTTTTTATGATGATTATTTATATAGTGAATACACGGAAACTGACAGGAAACTGAGACCACTTCTCACCCAGACTCAGGATGTGCAGCAGACACACCTGCAGCATCGGTGTGACGCCCCCATGTCAACATGGAACAAACTCTGAGGAACGTTTGCAGAACCTGGTTTGATCTAAACCACCAGGGACGGAAACCGTTCTGAAGGCAAAAGGGTTCAACCTGGTCCAGGAAGATGGACCTGAAAAGGAGCCGGTGAGGGTATATAATACACACACTGTGTGTGTGTGTATATTACATACATACATATATATATATATATATATATATATATATATATATATATATATATATATACACTGTACATCTATATGTATATTACATATATTATGTATTAAAGATATACTGTACATATATATGCACACACATGTATATGTATATTACATGTATATATACTATATACTGTGTATATATATAGGTATATATATTATATATACCTATATATAGGTATATACTGTATATAGATATATATGTGTGTGTGTGGGTAGGCCAGCACCTCTGAGTATTCCTGACTTGTACTTTCGGTGGCAGCAGTACATTTGTAATGTTTGAACAACTGTTGAAAAAAAACATCCTCATACCAGTGACGTGTGTGTGTGTGTGTGTGTGTGTGTGTGTGTGTGTGTGTGTGTGTGTGTAGGTGGGGGGGTTCTGGGTGTGTCCTCCAGCAGGTCTAGGTGTAACGAGCCTCCGTCTCCTCTCAGACTCAAACCTTCCACCATGGATCAGTTCTCCCTCAACTCATTTCTTCTCTTGCTCACCTTGACCGGTAAGAACCGCGGGTCACGTGACCACAGCACCTGTTTTCCCACCCGTCCAGGTGGAACCAGAACTTTGACGTTTTCTTTTGTCCTCAGGCTCCTGCGTCGGACAGGGGATACTCCAGCAGGGCCCCATCGACGCGGTTGTGGGCAAAAACGTCACGTTCGTTACTGAGGCGGACAAATCCACGTACGTGGTGATCATCTGGAACCACCACACCCCCACGGAGCTGACCAACGTGGTCACCTTCACCGGCAACGGCCTCAACGTCCACGACAAGTACCAGGGGCGCGCCACGCTGGACACGACCACCGGCCAGCTGACCCTGAGCGGGCTGAAGAAGGAGGACACCGGGGACTACAGCGTCAGCATCGTGTCCCAGCTGGGGGAGGCGCTGGCCGGGGAGACCAAGCTCCGGGTTCTGGGTGAGTCCGACCGCCCGCAACGGTCCGCGCCAGTGGCGCGCGCCTCCCACAGACCCCCGCCCAGGTGAGACAGGTGTTCCCCCGGACGCGTCACAGGGCGGAGGTTTGTCGGGGCGCGTGGGTGTTTGTTTGTTGGTTGTTTTTTCACCGGAGTCTGGTTGTTTACTTCGGGACTACTTTTTCTTGCTGTCGTTAAAAGTTTGCTGTGGCTCTGAAGGCGCAGCCACACATCTCGGTGCGGATATCCCTGCGCGACCCGAACACCTTGAACTGTCTCCTAGCAACAACGCAGCGCAGCCGCTGGGAGGGACTAGATTATCTGGCGAAAGGAGACAGAATGTTGAGACTGTGTTGTGGCCGCCTGGCAGTAAATACTGGTTAGTGGTGTTGGAAATAAACCAATAAATAAACTACTAGTGATGGCAGGTGGAGGGCTAAACTAGTAGCAGGAGTGTGTTAGTTCGTGTGTGTGTGTGTGTGTGTGTGTGTGTGTGTGTGTGTGTGTGTGTGTGTTACATATGGTAGCAGCAGAAGTTTATTTAATACCAGTGAAATTACCACTGAGGGTTTATATAAAAACTCTTTTTCCAGTTTGACGAGTTTGACTTTAATTTGCAGCGAAACAGTGAAGCTGCTGGGTGTGGCTCTTTATATTGTATGCTAGTGTGTGTGTGTGTGTGTGTGTGTGTGTGTGTGTGTGTGTGTGTGTGTGTGTGTGTGTGTGTGTGTGTGTGTGTGAGGTCTCAGCTTGACTGGTGCTTGCCCAGTGTTTCCAGTAGAACTGATAAACCAGCTGATCTCTCCAGGCTGATGAACTGGTGCTGCTGGTTTTGACTGGTATGGTGGTGGGGGGTGGGGGGTGGTGGGGGGTGGAGGGGTTTCCTGACTGGCGGTTGACCAGAGGGTGTTCTGTTCTAGACCTGTGCAGACCTCAATACGTGTAGACTGGTGGTTGGAGAGGTGCCCTTTCACTTCCTGGTCACTGCCAAGGTGCCCCTGAGCAAGGCAACAAACTCTAACCTGTAACACTAAAACCTAACACTAACCCTAACCCCAAACTGAAGCATGTTCAATCATTTGACCTATTCAGGTATGAAGTTTCCCTGTAGTGTAGCTGTATGACTGTTTCACCGTGTGAACCTGGACTGTGTAGAACCTTCTGGATGTGTGGGAAGAACACAGAACCTTCATTAACATCAGATCCTGTCTGCATGTCGTAGATTTAAATCATTACTGAAGTTCAGCTGCTGTGCATTGTGGGTAAACAACGATGCAGAGACACTGCTGGGAGGGGGGCGGGGTCATGTCATTGACGTTTCCTTGTTGACGGTGGAGTATTTGGGCGCCCTGCCTGCCACCAGCTGTTTGTTGGCGTTGTGTGTCTTGGCGTACACATGGGCCTTCCATTGGTCGACTAGAGGAGTTGGAATGAACTCCAGACTTGAGGTGAACCTCAGAATCTAAACGCCCCATTTTCGATATCTGATGTCGTTGCAGTTTTTCCTGGTTGTAAACGGATTATTTTCAAGGTTTTTGACTTTTCACAAGACTGAGCTCTGACAAAATGATTTATCTGTTTTTTCTATGGCCGCTGTTTGATGCAGAGTCTAAAGATGTTCAATTAGAGATGAACTGGTTCAAACCAAACCACAGTTTACGTTGAAGGTCTTTGACGGAATTCCCCAATCCTTCTTGCTGCCGCAAAATCAGGTGAAGGATAATTATTTGTTTTGTGACGATGTCAGAACCAATCTGTGCATCATTAGTGTGTGACCAGTGTTTGTGAAGCCTCTGATGAAGATGGTGAAGAGTAGACTCTCCTCCTCCTTTACTTCAGCATGCTCTAAAACACAGAAGATGTCAGAATAAACATCTGAAAGAAAAACGAGTACAGTAGAGTATTGTGTAAGACGCGTTTTCCCCTGATCCGTCCCTAATGGTCTGTTTCTTATCGTCTGTAGAGCCGGTGTCTGATGTCGCCATCAAGTCCAACGTGCCGGAGGCCATTGAACACAACAGCACCGTGGTCCTGACCTGCTCTGCTAAAGGCTCATACCTCAAGTTCACCTGGTTCAAAGGCACCGCGCCCATCCAGGTCGACGGCAAACGGATCACGCAGAAAGACGTCAGTCAAGCATCTTTCATACATTCATTCATCCATTCATTTGCAGTCTATAGAGGTCTATAGGCTATAGACATCTGTAGATCTCTATAGACGTCAATAGACTATAGATAACTATAGTCTATAGACGTCTGTAGAGGTCTATAGATGTTTATAGAGGTCTACAGTTGATAAACCTATAGACTGTAGACCTCTATAGTCTATTGACTACAGACCATACTCTATGGGCTATAGAGGTCTATAGTCTATAGATGACTATAGATATAGACTACACAGTGCGCCCTTGCTCATTCGTCCATCAACGCTCAGGACTTCACCTCATTGCAGATTTTTGGTAGGCAGTCACGTGATACCGTATGGCATTCTATTGGCTGACGGTTGGTCTAGAGACAGTGTCACTGAGGAAAAGACAGGAGACAGAGCTGGAGGTAGCAGAGATGAAGATGCTGAGGTTCTCTCTGGGAGTGACCAGGATGGATAGGATCAGGAATGAGTACATCAGAGGGACAGCACATGTTAGAGGTTTTGGAAAAGGTAATACATGTTGAAGTTGGTTTAATATCAGTATGGGGAGGGTTCGTAAACGTTTAAATTACCATAAATGATAACATAAATAGTTTGTCGCTCTTTCGCAGAATTCTTCAATCACGTATGGTTCCTGGAACGCATTAACCACGAGAAATGAGGGCGCACTGTAGTCTATAGATGTTTATAGATGTCTATAGACTATAGAGGTTTATTGACTACAGTGTATAGAGGTCTGTAGTATATAGACATAGTCTATAGACGATAGAGGTCTATAGACATCAGTAGATACCAATGTCAGCCAGTGAGTTAATCATTCTTTAGCTTACTGTTAGGAAACTCTTTATTTGAAGGTGTGTTCATTCGACTGTTGTCACACTTGTGTGAATTTTTGTCTGCTGACCCAACGATGAACATGACGTTGACAAAAATCCAGTGGTCGTCATGGTTACAGTTGTTGAAATGTAACGTTATAACAGGTGTCATGTCAGTCTTACGTCAAGTCCTTCACTTGACGTGTTATTAATGGTGGGGTAATTGTAAGATTCTGTGTTTTTACGTGATTATCGGCGAATGATTAGACGACTGGTGTGTTTTCTGCTTGGTGTTGAACTCCAGTTGGAGCTGTCCAGTCAGCTGACCTTCACAGGTGTTCTCCGAACCGACCTGGTTGGACCCATCTACTGCAAAGCTGCTAACAGCCTGGAGATGGAGAAGAGTGGCCCCTTCAATCTGACTGTCTACTGTAAGTACTGCTGGTTTTCTTCACCTGCACAGGAATTCACATGTTAGCATGAGTGCTGTTAGCCATCAACATAAGCTCCAGAAAGTCCTTCAGACAGAAGATTAGTTTCTCCATTTACAATGTCGCAGTTCACATCATTAAACTCTCATTTATCTCCTATTTTAGTCCTGGCTTCACGCAAAGTATCCTGAAAGCAGGGGGAGAGCATTTACCTTTTCTGAGGCTCTGCCTCCAAATTTTTATAGCCTCCTCCTCAATCCAAGAAGTTCCTCTCTATACCAACATTTACGACTAATCCTAACCACACCAACAAGAGAATGTCCGTGGTGACGCGAATAAACGTACGGCTCACATCTGTCGACTGGTTTCTGGGAGATGAAGGTGACTCAGCGGTCACCTTGCGACATTTGAGGAAAGTAAAAGATGAGATGTATCTCAGTGACAGCTAAGGACGAGTAAATAAAAACAAACCTCTTCGTTCCGTCAATCTAAAACAATGAAACACGGTGTCGGGTTCGTTCACTGATTGGTTCAACGCGCAAACCTGTGTTTCCGCATTCAAACACTCTAAGAGTCGGATTCTTAAGCAAATAAATGCAATGTTATGTTTGCTTGATAAAGCTCCCTTCTGTTGAAGGAAGGTCAGATATGAGTCACATACTTTCAGAGGCGGTTTCACTGGTTTTCTTGCTCACGGTAATGGACTGGAACTGTCGTCCTGAACCTGTCGCGCTGATCTGGTTGGTAAAACCCTCCGACAAAACAGGCGTTAAAGTCATGTGGTGCCTGCAGTTTACATTGCGGTGTGTGTTTGCAGGACTCAACCTGTACTAATGCTGCATTGTGTACACAGCAACTTCACCATGACTAACCTGAAGGCAGTGGAACCACGCCGACTGCCAGTTAGCCTGTTATTAATTAATCAAACCTGACTGCTTTCACTTTAGTGAGGCTGGTGTGAGAAGTCACGACTGGAGTGGATTGTTTCAGAAAACATTTAGCTTCTTTAGGGTTTGACAAAAACATGACAGAGAGAACTTCAGATCAAATGGAAGTATTTCAAGACAGTCTTTCGTGTGGTTCTGGGATGCGCTACAAACGAAAGTGGAGAAGCAGTTTTGGAAATGAATGAATGAATGAAAGCTATTCAACATTTAAAGTCTTCATGATGACTGTATGCGTTAGGGAGGGACTTCTACCTTCGATGATTGGTGTTTCTCAGAGCCACGGCCAATCAGGTGCCGGATTCATGTCAAGAATGACCAGTACTGTGATATTTGTTTACCTTTGTTTACCTGCTGGGTTTAGTTCCTCTAAGGTCGGTATCAATTACCTGGCTGAACAAACTTGAGGATGATAGTAGGTATAGTAGGTTCATTTATCTTAGCATGCTTGTTTGCTCCACAGATGGACCGGAACAAGTCACCATCACTCCTCAAAAGCCTCCCCAGGTCCTCCGATCCGGCTCCAACTTCAACCTGACCTGTTCAGCCGTCTCTCTTCCTCCGGCCACCTTCACCTGGTACCACAGCCAGACCATGATGGAGTTCTTCGGTCCCGTCTTGACTATGGAAGTGATCACTAAACATGGATTGGGAAAGAAGGTGGAGGAATACACCTGCAGGGCAAAGAATGAGAAAACCCAACGCACCGTCTCATCTCCAGGCGCCTCCTTTTCTATAATGGGTGAGTCTGCGTTTAGTTGCCCAAACATGATGCTACGTCTAAAGCTACGCCAGCCAACTAGCTAGCAGCATCAGCTGTGACTCAACCTGAGTTGTTTACCTCAAGAAGTCTTTCAAACGCCAGAGGGGATGTTAGCACAGTCAAGACAAGACAAGAAGGTCTTGGGTTCCAATCCACTTGAGAACCTGGGATTTTTATGTTGTATGTTTAGAATGAGAAGAAAATGGCAAAGACTAACAGAGAAATGTACGGCGTCTTCTTCACAGACCCCGTTTCAGGCGTTACCATCACCGGTCCGACGGCTGTCCTCATGGCCGGCAACGGTACCGCCAACATCAGCTGCCGGGCAAAAGATGGCGTCGTCACCACCGTGACCTGGCTGAAGGACGGTAATCCTCTGGCCGCGGACAGCCGAGTGGTGTTCGCTGGAGACAAGAGTTCCGTGATGATCAACGCGCTGAAGAAGGAGGACAACGGGAACTACGTCTGTCAGCTGAGCAATGCCATCAGCAAAGAGCAGGCCTCCTACAAGTTGGTGGTCAACTGTGAGTGTCTGCGGCGTCACATCGGCGGGTAACGTGCGTTCACGACTTGATCTTTTAAATTGCGTTTCGTCTCTAGACGGTCCTGAACCTGCGACGGTCTTGGGCGACAAGGAGGTAGAAGTAACCGACAAGGTGATGCTCACCTGCGCCGCTGCCTCAGTCCCTCCCGCCAACTTCACCTGGAAGTTCAACGGAACCTTGACCAACGTCAAAACGGCGACTTACACCATCGAGAAAGCCGTTTACAAAGACACTGGAATTTACACGTGCGAAGCTAACAACGCCGTTACCGGCAAGAGCACCATGTCCACCCACAACCTGGCCGTCAGGGGTGAGACTCACATGACCGTTGGGATGAGCTGCTGGGTATTCGAAGGGGTTTTCGGGCGGATGGGTTTTAAAGGTGTACGTTTTGCTTTCGCAGCTGAAGGAGAGCTGGACAGTCTCTCAGACGGCGCCATCGCTGGAATCATCATCGGCGTCCTCGTCGCACTCGGCGCCGCCATTGGCTTGGTCATGTACTGCAGGCAGAAAGTACCGTAAGTACTCCGATCGTTCAAACGCGGATCGTCGCCCGTCGTCTGGTCGATGTTGTGTGGACAAGAGGAGGAGCTTGAGCCGTCTACCATCAAACACGTTCATGTTTCGTTGCTGAAAGCTGTACAGATGCATGTCTTCAGAGGCCGCGGTGAATTTACTGTCGCTAGCTGAGTCACAAACCAGTCTCAGGCGTAAAGAACTCAGACCGAGGTTAACGAGTTTTCCGGAACATTTCGTTCAATGTGGTTTCGGGAAGATATCCTGTATGGATTCGCGTTCATTCACTGTAAACCGGCATGTCCACATACTTATGGCCGACTGTTGACTTCTGTTTGTCTAGGTTAGACATCAGAACAGAATTTAAACTTGTTTCCCGTTTTACCTTTTAATTCTTCAGCATTTAAAAGCAAGAAAATAACCAGTAAGAATCTGTTTCGCCTCAAATTGCCCAATCAAGAAAAGAAGAGTGTTTCTTTTCACTGCTGGCTGATTGTGTGAGTGCATACCTGTGTGTGTGTGTGTGTGTGTGTGTGTGTGTGTGTGTGTGTGTGTGTGTGTGTGTGAGTATGTGTGTGTGTGTGTGTGTGTGTGTGTGTGTGCGTCTCAGTCTCTCATTTCATGACCTTGGAGGAGATTCCTTACATTCCTCTCTCGTCTTGACGTCTTACAACATGTTAAGCTAACGTACACGCAGGATAACGGCTGCCACGCCCTTCCACACATTAGCAACCGTCATGTGACCTGGATGAATACTTTTGATTCGATTGGACGATCCTGAACTGATCCAGGTCCAGTAGAAACAGAACTGGCCCTCTGCTCCAGGGGCCGGTTCTGGATATGTTGGAGGTGGTTCATTTCCAACCGTCTGAAAAACTCGGACGTGTTCATGAAGTCATGCGGCTCCAGGAGGCCTTAACTCCGCCCCCCTCTCTGCTGGGTGTTCACCGCCTACACTGAGGAATCTAAGGAAAGGTTCCTGCATTCTGGGGCAGGTCAACCTTGATCAGGTATTTCTGCTGCTGCTAGTTTCACTTTGAGCGCTGAAACAGATCTCAGGCCAGTTGCTCTGGTCTCTGAGGCAAATCTGTGTTTCAGGGCTGACTCCTCCCCCACTTCCTGTGGAGGGGGGGATGGGTCCTCCTTCATGACGTCGTCTCTTCCTTGTGTACCAAAGTTACCAGGCTTAAATTTTGTAGACTATTGTTGTTTTTCTGTCGCGGTTTGGGTGGTAGTGATGCCGTACCTACCCCTAATTCAGGGGTGCCAAACTTATTTTCACATAAAGCCACATTAGCATAATAGCTGTCCTCAAAGGGCCAGATAGTACTAGATGTAAACTAAAATAAATGTAACTACTCCTTAATGTTAAATAACGGAATTTATTAAATATTCAATTTACAAAAATTACAGTTGCACAAAATACATGTTTGTTTGTTTCTCTGTTCTAACATAAATCCTTTTAATCTGTCAGGTTATTAAACCCACAGAACTCCATCAATCAAGGATCAAACTATCAATCAATAAAGAAAAATAACGTCAGACACAAGTTAGGACATTAACTTTGTTCAAAACGTTTTTGTTAATGTTAAAATGGGCTTAACTACAGCATTGTGGGAAATGAAGTTTTGGTCAAAGCACACTTTTGATCCATTTATTTTAGACTCTCTGACCTTTAATGCTCTCGTGGTCCACATAAAATGATGTGGAGGGCCACATTTGGCGCCCAGGTCTTGAGTTTGACATGTGTGATCCAAGGGGAGGACAATGGTGACGTTGTGTAGGTGACCAAAACATCTAGCCGTTAGCAGCTAGGAGTGGCTACTTGCTAACTTTCTTGGGATCACGTGAATCAATGCACAACAGTTTGCTGGTTTTGGGGCGAGTCATTTGTGGCGCCAACCACCCCGTAATCTGTGCAGAAACGCTTCAATCAATGTGGGCGTCGACGCTGGAGACAGACGTTCGCCAACTACCCTTCGTGAAGCTAGTGGTGATTTGATACGGAGAGAAGTCCCGACTCCCTGAAGGGTTGTCTTGAGACTTGAAACCAGTCCATTGTTGTCACTGAGCCATTAAACCCCAGAATAACACTATGACATTGCGCCGCCACCAGGATCGAATTTCGGAGAACACCTTTGACTCCATTGAGTAAAAATATCCTTCTGAAGGCTTGAGTTTGTCCTGAAAGCAGCAGTTATCCTCACACATTGGACGCATTCTGGTCCCGAGAGGATTCCCACCTGGAGGTCCTTCTCCCACGTCCGCCTTTACTTCCAAACTGGTCAACAAACGCCAACGAGACCTTCAATCAATCTCGACCCGTAGTTTGTCTTCCAGCCTCCGGGCCATCGAAAACGCTGATGAGGATTTTTAAAAGCAGGTTTATCCCTGGCTGTCCTGAGATAAACACACCCCTCCCCCGCCATCGGACTTGTTTGTCAGTCATGCGAAGCGCAGACCGATCCGGATGGTCACCTGACACCTGAGAAGTCACGGTGTGGTGGAGGTGTTGGGTTGTAGGGGAACTCGTCTGTGGACCCGTAGCGGTGGTGAATGTCAGCGCTGACGACAGCAGCTTTTTGTTGGTGGTTGTGGTCTGGGCGGCGGGTCGGACTCAACAGCTTCCATATTTATGTCGCGCCGCTACATAAAAATAAAGGTAGCGCAGAGAAGGGGCTTGTTGAACTGTTGTCGTCGTGGGACAGTGAAGACAAGTTTACTGACAGACAGACTCAGAACACGTGACCCACGGTGACCCAATTCTCGGCTACTTCCTGTCCTCCAGGTTATGTTCACACCTGTCACGTGTCACCAGATGAAACAGGAAACCGTTGAATTGAAGCACCGAGTCGTTAAAAACTCCTGCAGCCATCGGGTTGTTGAATTTGTCTGCGAGTAGCTAGCGGGGAATCGGCTTCTCGACGCTCCCGCATTGGTATGTAAAACGAGATTTGAATTCAATTGGGAGAAAGAAAAAGAAATGAGACAGGATAAAATGAGGCCAAACCCTGTGCTTAACCCGAGGTTTTTGGTTTCATGAATCAACTCGGGGAATAAAGACTTTGTTTAGTGGTAATTAGGGGGCGGAGTTGACAGCCGACAGGACACCAGTGTGACCAGTCGGCACCGACCCGTCGTTTGTAGACTATCTACGGCTGTTTTTGTCAATCCCAGCTCCCACCGGTGAGCAACTCTCCACATCGCACTCCTGGCTTCTAATTACATGTTTGATCTTCAGGAATGTTCGTACCCCCCCACCCCACGCCGCGCCCCAGAAACACTTTGTACAACTCGTCCAGTTATTCGTGTAAGCAATTTGTGAAACGGTTTGCTGGAATGAGTGAAAGTTGTGTGTCTGTCTTGTATTGTGGGTGAGGTTGTGTCAGGCAAGGTTAGCCCCCCCCAACACACACACACACATACACACCTAGCGGGGGAGGAGCTATTAGCATCCTCGCCATGGAAACAGGTTCAACTTGGGTGATGGCAAGTTGGGTGGGCCTAGACATTGGCGATTGGTAGGATAAACACCCAACCCCCCCCCCCAGTAGGCCAGTTCACACGCTAGTGATGCGTGATGGTGGTGGGGGGGACCACCAGCCTAGGACCACGTCTGTCGCAAGGCGACGATCAGACAGGTGCAAACGCACCCAGAAACCACCCAAGTTTCATGTCCTTGACTTCGCGCTCAGTGGGACTCGGGTGACCTATAGCCGAGGATTCTGGGAACTGTGTGATCTGTGCGTGAGTCGGCCGCATGAGGGCGTGGTCAGAGAGTAGCAGGAATGTCACTGTCATGTCTGCACTCGTCTTCCTCGGCTCGTCTGTCGCTGCCCTCCTCGTCTTCTCTGGATCAAACCGGGTTTCGTTCAACCGTTCGCCGGCGGTTGTCCGCGTCATCCGGTCCTTCCCTCCCCCCGTTGGCTCCTGCCGCCGTCACTCATCCTCACGTCGTTTGTTTTAAAGAGGCGAAGATTTAAAGACAGATCACAAAATGAAAGGTTGTGCAGCGGGTTTGATGTTGGTGGGGTTGGTTATTATTTTAACGATCCAGGTTCAGAGTCTTTCCTTTGGTTCCAACAGGAACTACAGTAGCTGCACGCCATCACCATGGTAACTGGACTGTAATTTTAGTCTTAACACTAATTTAGGGAATCAGGAAGCAAAATCAATCAATTTATCAATCGTACAGATAGAATACGTTTGGAACCGTATCTGTGTATTATTTTTTGAAAGCCGTCATATAATCGATAACAACTGAACTCCCAACTACGTAACCTGAGGTCTACCTGCACTAATATGTTGACATTGTTTGATTATCTTTAGTGATGGGGTCAGAGGACGCACCACTGAGGCTGTCACAGGTCTATCATGTGTTTCTTGTGTTTTATCAGCGTACAAACAGAACCGCCAGCATCAGAACTTTCAGCAATGAAGCAATCAGTCTGGATGGTGATCGTGTCACGCTGCCATAGAGACAGAATCTGTGTCAGTGTTCAAAGAGGTTCCTAGCTTGTGACGACTCCAATCAAATCTTTGTTGTCGGCCTCATGGCGTCACGACTATCTCTGAATGTCTTCATGAGTCCAAAACAATAACCTCAGTGATATTTTTGGATATCATTGTCAGTTACCAGACAAAAGACATGAGAGGAGCCAGAAGACTGATATGTGTCCACAATCACATCTTTGGTCCTCTTAGTGTCGAGGTCCAGGTTGTTGTGGGCGCGTCGCACCTACAGCTGATTATTATATCTGAGATTTGACCTCTTATCCTGTTCATACTGAACCAGATTTGCCTTCTTCTGTTTTTCTCCTGATGTTTCTCTACAACTCGTATCAGAAAAGTTTCGCTGATAAGATTCAAGGAAAGTTGTTTGGAGTTTGTGGCCCAGACGCTTCTTGACTCTGGTCGGACTGAGCCGCTCGAACAAGATCGACTATAGAAACATCGTTAATGTGCGAATTGTCTTCATCTGTGGTGTTTAACCTGTGAGCTGAGCAGGTTAGAAGGAAAACCCTTGAGATGATAATGTGGCGCCATCAGCTGATCTAACTATTGATCTTTGTGTTCAGGGTTGAGTCGCCGTACTAAAGAAGCACCTCCCACCGATGGTGAGTAACGAAAACATCACACAAATGCACGCAAAATTCAAACAGGAACAAACATGGTCTGATTTGTCCGTTTGCCGTCCAGCTGGGAGGAGTGTCCAGTCGGATCCACCCGATTCCCCCTGAAGCTCGAGACCCAACCAGCGGCCCCATTGTCCTCCCCCCTTCTGTCCGGGAAACCTGGATGGGTTTTCTCAGACTGGTGAACTGGTTGACATCACTGGATCATCATCAACCCCCCCACCCCACCGCCAGCCCCGCCCTCCTGGGTCATCAACTCTTTTCTTCTCTTCCTCTTGATGTTAACTGACGCCGTCTGTCACCTTCTGTCCGACTCGCCGCTTCTTTTAAGACACAAGAAAAACACAGACGGTTACGATGAGTGACTTTTTTAACCTGGAAATCTGAGGAGGAAACACACACACACACACACACACACACACACACACACACACACACACACACACACACACACACACACACACACACACACACACACACACGTTCAGGGTAAAGTAATATTTAAATACATTCCTTCCATTATGTCCCAATCTGCCGGGTGGAGCCGATCAAGGACACTGCGAGGAGTTTCAGAGCAGACTTAAGTTGACGCGTCTTCAGACGACAATGAAATCTTAAATACCTCAGTTTCTCTGAAGCTTCCCTCTGTGAGACGTCTGGGGGCCCCGCCGCGTTTCACTATAAACATTAGCTTGTTGAGCTGGATCCCCATTGGCCATTTGAAGCGACAGCAACTCCCCCCGGGGTCCATTGTTATATTTTCATTCCATTTTTTTTTATTTCATTGGTTAATCCCAAAAGTGATCCACCAAAAAAACATAAAGTGTTCTGTAAGTAAACAGGATTGGCCAGAAGTCAGTGTTCTTTGAAATCTTTCTGACTCAAAATGATGAATTTTATCTTCAATTTGCTTTTAGATAACGACGTTAACGATGATTTGAAATGTAATAAACAAAAAGGGGGACATAAGAACAGTAAATTATCATCAACTCGACAGCATTCCGTCGTGGCTAGTCATCGAGAAAGACAGGAAAGGACCACCGAGCCTAGCTAACCAGGCTAGCTAACCAGTTAGACCCAGTCTGCTCCGACTGCAGGAGTTTAAACCGGATCTTTTCTGGGATCGATGTTGGGTCCAGGTTTGGGATATTGGCCTGTAAAGATGGGGGTCAACATTAGCCAATCCAGGACTTCGGTCCCAACGAATGTTTGGTCTAGATTATCTGTTATTGCGAGTCGATCTGGTCTTAAACCTCGTGATCCGCTCATCGGGGATTCCTGAGTAACATAAAACCTGTCTGGGTGATGAGATCAGTACCATCTAAGCCAATGAGAAGCATCCTGGAGAAGCTAGCTGTGCTGACTAGCAGTGGTAGACCTTGTAGCTCTTGAGGCTAGCATTAGTCTACTACTGTGGACAGTAGTGGCGTACTGACGTTCAGATTTGTCTGTTTTGGTCTAAACTTTCTGTTCTTCTTTGTGTTTTTTTGAAACAAACTGCCTTTGCGTGAGTTTTGCCGTGATTTGGTGCTATTCAAATAAAATGGACTTGAAGTCTTTCCTCGCCTGCCACGCCCTTGCCTCCCTCACTCCGGAGGACACAGAACTGAAACTGTCAACGTTGTTTGACTTCATGCGCCAGTACTGCCGGCAACGGCCTCCATTGGGTTTGATCATGGCGGAGATCATGTGAGGCGATGTGATGTCATTGTTCCAACTTCCTGTGTTCATGTGGGAGATCTGACAGAACGTAATCCAAAGGTTTTGGCAAAACCTGTTTCAAACTTCCTGCAGTTTGACATTTTGCTGTGGTTTTATTCATCAATCAGACGGACACGCCCCTTTAGAGCGTCTCAGTTTGTTTTTAAAGTTCATTTGACATCAGAAGTTAAAGTAGAGCCGTAGACTCTCCAGAGTCTTTGCGGCGCCCCACGGTTTGGGCTTTCCCTGCTCGCTTTCCCTCGTAGGTCCTCTTTAGGTCGCGTTTGAATGCGTCTTCGTCGTCGTCTGGAAAATGAATGAGCGCAGGAGGTGAAGGTTTCAGGTGGAGCAGACATGATTGGACACGCAGAGTCGAGACAGCCAGGTGAAGAAGGAAGAGAGAAGTCGTGGGAAGGTGTTTGACATTCTTTGGTTCGCTGAGCTGCGGGGCAACGATAACCCGTTTGGTTTGGCTTCCGTTTGACGGTGAAAAACAACAACAACAACCTGTTGATTTGGAGTTCAGTCGATCAGATTCCCCTCGGTCGATCGGTCCTGTCCTTCCTCTCGAGCTGGATGATGCTTTTTGTTCTGTGGTTTTTATGATGTCAGACTTTAACATGCACTGATGTCCGGTCGGAAAAGTATTTATTTTGTCTTGAAAACTGGAGCTGAAGATCATAGCTGTTCTGCAAATCACACATCAAAATCTCCTTAGGTGTTTAGTGTTTGTGTTTTCTGTTGGTTGAACTGAATATGTGAGAACTCAAAAGTGTATGAATAGCATTATTAATATGTGGATGTGTTATCTTTAGCATTTGGCCGAACTCGACCAGGTTGTAAATAAGATAGAAAAAAAACTGTTTTGGGGTTTTCATTCCTTAAGATTTGTTTGTTTACAGAAGATGTCTGTCCCCTCAGTGAAATCCATGTCTTGTCAGTTCAACATGTGTCCAAACATAAATGTTGTGGAAGTATTTCCCTACTTTTGTCATGTTTTTTGTCTTCTTATTTAACCTTTTATGTTATTTTGCTTTAAAGCCAATCAGAGTCTGCTGTTCTTCAAACTGCCCAATCACAGAGAGAAGGGAGTGTCTCCTTTTTGTGAATGCATACCTGTTTGTGAGAGACAGAGAGAGAGAGAGAGTGTGTGTGTGTGTGTGTGTGTGTGTGTGTGTGTGTGTGTGTGTGTGTGTGTGTGTGTGTGTGTGTGTGTGTGTGTGTGTGTGTGTGATCCACAGCCGTGGGGTTTTTCTGCCTGTCGTCACCTGCCACACCCTCACCTTCTTTTCTGAGGAAGACAAACACACAAACGCTTTGACCTGACTTTAAGGTGTTAGCAAGGCGCTGCTACAAGACCGAACAGGTTTACACTCTACTATTAAACCCGGTTTAATTTTCATGTTACCACAAATAAGAAGCCGTCTTTGGCCTCCTATGTGCCGGTTCAACTTCTGGATGGACTGGACCTCCAGTACTGGGCCTGGAATGATGCTAAAGCGCTCTGCACAGGTGCAGCCTTGATGTGGATAGTTGGGTCCCATTTGCCCACCCAATGCCTCCACCAGCTCACCTAGGTGGTAAAATCGGTTCAGGAGATGACTGTTATTGGGCACCAGCGACTGTTGCCGACGCACAGGACTCTGGGTAAATTCTGAGGAAAATATTTCCAACCGGTTGAATTCTGAGTTGGAAACAAAGAATCTCTAGTCGTGTTTTATTGGAGCAGGGATGGCTTTACATCAAAAAGAGCTTCATCCTCAGGAGGCGGAGCCTAAACATGGGCATAAAGCAGTTTAAAGGTGTATCATAGAAGAAGGGTGGAGAGTTTCCTGCCTCAGAGATGCTCTAGACGGAATTCAAATCTAAACAAATTCAAAGCTAAAAAGGACAGACCAATGAGAGCCCAGGGAGGGGAGTGCACGTCCAATCAGAGGTGGGAGGAGGGCTGATGGGATAGCAGGTACTCCCTGCTGTACTTTAAAGAGGTCCATTCCAAGAGCACCAATTAGAGGAGGAAAGAGGAGTCACATGACATGAAAATGATTCAGAGGTTTCGGTCTGAGGAGTCAGAAAACAGGAAGTACCAAACAAAAGAACCCGTTTATATGAGGCAGCAGTGTGTGTGTGTGGGTGTGTGTGTGCAGGGGGCGTGGGGGCGTTAAGCTAAGCTGCTAACTGCAGGACAAAACACGCCTGCAGTTAGGAGTTTGTCAGGAATGTGTGTTAACACAAATTGGAAACATAGAAACGCTCTTTCATGTTCTCAACACAGCCGTCACTCTCAGACAAGGTTGACCTCTGAACCCTGGTGGCGGGATGATGTCATCACTCATTGAAAGATGGATTCCTGCTCAAAAAAATCCCTTTTCTGTCTGTAAAACTCTGATCACCTTCTCTGGGGTTCGTTGCAGCGCCATCTAGTGTCAGCATAGAATACTACATCGTGTGGTTGATTGGCTGGAGCTCCGACTTGAAATGAATGAATAGACCAGAGGAAGACACAAACAGAGGTTCGAGAATGAAACGATCACCTCGGGTATTGATCAGCAGGAAGAGCCAGAGGTGTAACCTCGGTGTCACCAGCAGGAGGCGCTGTCGCTTCAAGATGAATACATGTTGATAGATAGAGTCCTGATCATGGATTCTACTGTCTGAGGTGAAGAAGAGAACTAAAGATGTGACTCCGTCTTTTAGAAGTCGCTTCAGTAACAGGAACACAAACGGTGTTGAAGTGAAAAAGAAAAGAGCAGCATGGAGTTGGGTCCAAAGGGGGCAGGTAGAGGACTGGACTGAGATGTCCTTCTGGTTCACTGGAGTCTCTCTCTCTCAGAATTCCACATTTTCCAGGTGCTATCTGGTTGTGAGTGGGACGATGAGACTGGAGAGGTTACTGGTTTTCATCGGTACGGTAGTAATGGAGAAGACTCAGGGGTCCTGGACTTGAAGAGAGAGACGTGGATCGCTCTCAGTCCTCAGGCTGTCGTCACCAAAAACAAACCTCACCTCGAATACATGGAGTATTACCTCACCCAGCAGTGTCCTGAGTGGGGGAGGAAGTCCTAGGAGTATGGGAAGAGCTTTCTGCTGAGAACAGGTAGGATCACATGACCTGATGCCAGAAGGAGAACAAACAGGGACTCCTGGTGAGGAGCATCTAAAGTGTCTTTGTGCTCCTCCTCCAGAGCTCCCCTCAGTGTTCCTCCTCCAGAAGACCCCCTCCTCTCCAGTCAGCTGCTTCGCTACAGGTTTCTACCCGAAGGCGGCCGCACTCCTCTGGAGGAGAGATGAGGAGGAGCTTCATGAGGAGGTGGACCACGGAGAGATCCTCCCCAACCATGATGGAACCTTCCAGATGAGAGTTGACCTGAACGTTTCATCGGTGGCCCCTGAAGACTGGAGGAGGTATGACTGTGTGTTCCAGCTTCAGGGTGTGGAGGACGACTTGGTCACCAGACTGGACAAAGGAAAGATCTGGACCAACTGGGGTAAAACAGGGAACCCCTTCAGTTCCGTAGGTATGTTGTGACATCAAACGTGTCTCATCCGTATCCAGGATTGTTCTTCTTGGAATATGGATGTTGTTTTTCTTCTGTGCAAGTTGTGATTTGTTTTCTTCCCTCCAGAGGAATCCCCTCATGTGACCACAACGACTATCATCATCGTTGTGGCGGTTCTTGCTCTTGTTCTCTTGGCTGCCGTTGGTTTCAAGCTGAACTCTTTGAGAGACTCCAGCCAGAGGTCGCCACGCAGCCAGAGGACGCTACTCAGCCGGAGGTCGTAGTGACAAAAACAGGATGAACACAGTGAGTGTCGTCATATGAGACCCGGGGGTCAAGCACCTGTTTGAAACCATGTGTAGAAAAACCTTCTGACAGGAGGAGTTTATTCACTGTCAGACTTCTTTGGAGCTGACCAAACACTTGTGTGTTCTCTGTATCTCTGCAGGGTTCTGGCTTCACGTTGCGCCAGCACCGGGAGTGATGTCACCTGTTTGAACTGAGAGTCCACTGGTCCTTCACCACAATGGGATGTGATCAAATCCATGAGGATGAAGATCTAGTGATCGATGCTTATTGATTAAAGTCTAAAGGAACCAAACTACAAATACCGGGCAAACATGATCAACCTTAAACAGTGTCATTGAAATATTTGATTACTTTTTTTAAAAACATTTTTCTTCCAGCGAGACCTTCATCTGAACTGGAATTTATTGGACTTGACTCTGTCTGGTTGAATCTGTAGTTTCTTTGAAGATGCTGCTGTGGTTCCCACCTGGTTGAAGGGAATCTGTTGTTTATGGGTATTAATGTAATTGTTGTGTTCTCCTTGATGATCATATTTGGATCAGTTCTCAAAATGTCTGTTTTCACTTTCGTTAATGCTTGTGGGCTGGTTTCCGCTTCGCAGCTCTTTGATGGAACAAATGTCCTGTGTTGTATATCCAGTGTTGAATCACATGTATGACTTGCACTGAAATCTAAATGTTGGAAAGACCAATAAAAACAGAAAAGATATCCTCCCAGCAGATGTGTTCTATTTCTTTTGTAATGATTGATTGACCTGTGATCCGCTGGCAACGTGTCTGGAGTGTCTCTCCATGTCATACCCATAAGTTCTAGATCGACCCCAGCAACCTCTGTGACCTGCAAAAGCGGAAAAAGCAATTGATTGATTGATCTGTATAATATATAATATTATAGGTCTTAGAACCATTGTTGAGATTTGTTGTGTAGGACTAGATGTTCACATCCCTCAATAGATTAATACCTACCGCACTGACGAGTTGTCCCTGCTGTCCAGTGTCAATTCTTATGGTGGCGAGGCTGGCTTGACCCCCTCAGACAAATGGTGTCGTTAGAAGTAAATAGTTAGAAAACCATTAGGAAAACACAGGACACAGACACAGAAATAACCAGGCAGAACCACAAAGTAACATTACACCTGCGGGAGGGAGCAGACACCTCTCACGAGGTTTCTGACTGACTCTCTTAGAGGGACTGTCTGTCCGTCCGTCGTAGGATTTTCTGTGTAATTAAACTATGAATGTGGACTTCTCCCCAGGTGGGACCAGACCTCACCCGTGAGATATGTAACCGGAACACAAATGGTGTTGAGGCCAAGCAGAAAGAAGAGGAGCGTCAGCTGATCAAACATCAACAGTGGTGTCACATTTCTGTCAGTCCAGTAGTTTTCAGCGTCCACAGCTCTGAATCAGCTGATAGACGGAGCCGATCTAATGTCCTGCTGGTGCTGAAGCAAACTCATCTAGAGGGAGAGGCCCTCGATCTGTGTTCCAACCCAACGTGAAGTGTCCTCTGATCTGTAGTACCCAGGATATCCAGCAGGGATCCTGAGCACAGGTAATACACTACGACTAGTTTTTGACTCTGTTCCAGTTGCAGAGGAGGAATAAACTTAGACACTAAACACAGCCCTCTGGAGTAACAAGTGATGTCATGCTCAGGCTGAATTCCCATTGGTTCAGAAGAATGAGGAAATCAGTTCCAATCTGTGTTTTGTCCTCACTTCACCGTTGACAGTCGGACTGGAAGCTTCATCACAGACGCTTGTCGGCTGGTCACCATGACAACCTTGGTTGTGGTTCTTCTCCTGGGAACAGGTGTACCTAGTGCGGCTGGAGGTGAGGTCACATGATTTCAAGCAGCTTGATGGGAAAAGACCAAACATTTGGTGTCTTTCTAGCCTGCTGTATGAATTCTGGGCTCTGTTGATGGACTTCCTGACATGTTATGCCAGAGGAATGTTGACATGACCGATTGCATATCTGAAATATAACCAGTACAACCTGTGAGAGCAGCTCATTCGTTGTTTCCCGCAAAGTTCCATTTTCTTCAGGAAGTTGCTGCTGAATTGTTGTTCAGAGGAAAACTTGGTGTGAAAGAGAGAAAAGTTGTTCATTTCTCGTTTGTCATCTTTAATGTGATCAGTTCAGGCCTCGGCCTCAGACAGAGATCAGGTGTGATGGTGGAGGGGTGTTGGTGTCACCTCTGTGTCTGCTGAGGACCAATAAGAAACTGCTTTAAAGATGAGAGATGACATGACATGAGACACTTTATTGATCCCCGTGGAGAAACTAGATCTGCCAATAAGACTAGTAGACTGATGGTCTTCACTTGTCACACAAGTCCAGCAGTTCATTGGTAACCCAAGGCTTTAATTTAGGCGGAGCTTGCCAAGGGTCTCCAAGGATCGGCTGTTTCGGTTAACGCTGTGTTCATCGTGGTGCCCATACTGTTGACGTCAATTTCTTCTTTATGTGCAGTGGTGCAAACCTCCCTCCTATCCTTGCTTTGGAGGCTTCTGCCACCTCAGGGTCTCACAGTTTTTCCAGATTAAATGTCCATCTAGTGCACTTGAAGCTTTTGATCTTCTTTTAGTGTAGGCGAAAAGGACAAGGTCTTGGTCACTCCCAATGTCTGCTTTTGGAAATCTGCGGGTCTTACCGGTGTTAATACTAGATATTATATTTATCAATATTTCACAAGCCTTTTGGCTTCTACCCAACAGCCCTTTTTTTTTCAGATGTTGTTGTTGATGTTGTAAATGTGATGAAGGTATGAAGTCTGTCATATTAACATGTCCGGAAAAAAACATAAACTAAAAAAAAATGTGTCAATGGACTAGAAAACACTAATCATTTCTTTGCTTTTTCTTTCAGTGACTCATTCTCTGAAGGCTTTCATCACTGTATCTTCTGGACTTTCAAACTTCCCAGACTTTATGGTTGTTGGGTTGATTGATGATGTTCTCATTGCTCGATTTGACGGTAACACCAACAAATTAAAAACCACACAGAACTGGATGGAGAAAATGGTGGCGGATTATCCTGAGCACTGGAGCCAAGTCACTCAGTTATTTTTGATTCATCAAAAACCGTTAAGAGCATTGCTTGAAATTTATAAGGAGGTCTTCAACCAATCAGAAGGTTTGTTTCTACTGATAAAATGGTCATGTTTATGTTTTCATGCAGTAGGCAGTAAACACATACACACACTATTGATCACCTGTCAATCAAACTGCCTGCTGGCAGCCTCTCTTCCTGACTCAGCAGAAACATTCCTGATACAGGTGACTGGATGCTGTTGGACTCCACTAGTCCAGTGTTTTTGTCCATCCCATAATAACCAGCAGAGATCACTGAGACTGGATGTCCTCAAGAACAAAGGTCCCCAACTCCCGGTCTGCGGACTGGTACCGGTCCGTGGGTCATTTGGTACCGGGCCGCACAGAGAGAAAAAAAAATTATATTACTTCCGTTTTATTGATTTCAGAGTCTGAAAGATATTTTATTTTGAAAAGTGACGTTTTGTGTGGAATGACACACAGATGTCATCCGTCTGTCCCGCCTTACAGGTCTCGCTCACGTGATAGGTTATCGGCCCACACAATTAGGCACCTGCAACTACTCCAATGTTCTGGATTAAAGTTAAGGCAGATTATCCTGAGATCGCCCAAAAAGTATCTTAATCCCTGTTTCCATTCCCAACCTCCTGTCTCTGTGAAGTGGGATTTTCTGCAGTGACCATAAAGAAAACCAACCTGGAGTAGACCGGACGTCTGAACACACTTCAGGTGTCATTGTCTCCGTTACCCCGAGATCAGCGGTCCCCAACCACTAATTCATTATTGTAATTATTATTATTTGATTGATTGTTCACCCTTTGATTGGAAATGATTGGTATTTCTCCTGCGTTGAATGAACTGATTGTAAGTCGCTATGTTTCAAAATAAACCTCATCGGTGAAGTCACTTCAATCAGGTTTTTAACACAATTATTCCTCACAATTATTTCGTTTACAGAGATGTTGATTATCAATTTATGACAAAGTTTGTTTACTGTCTGTTGATGTCTGCATTTTACATAAAACCACTGCTAATGATTTATTATTAGACTACAGCTGTCCTCGTGTCATTAACGGTTATTGAGAAAATGAAGGTTGGTCCGTGAAAATATTGTTTCAGATGAAACCGGTCCGTGAAGCTAAAAAGGTTGGGGACCGATGTTCTAGAGGACATCAGAGTAGCTCCAGTGAACGTACAGTCAGTCGGTCCATCAGAACTCCTCTGTAGGAATCTGTTGATTCAACAAGTAGACAGACACCAGTGCTGGAGGAACATCACTGCTGGGTTCTGAAGCTGCGGTGCTGGACTGGAAATAGGACACAGGCTGGTTCTGTTGGGTCCAATGAGGAGGAAGTAGAGGAGTGGACTGAGATGTCCTTCTGGTTCACTGGAGTCTCTCTCTCTCTCTCTCTCTCTCAGGTCTCCACAGTTTCCAGGAGATATCCGGTTGTGAGTGGGACGATGAGACTGGAGAGGTTACTGGTTTTCATCAGTTTGGTTATGATGGAGAAGATCTACTGGTCATAGACCTGAAGAAAGAGACGTGGATCGCTCTCAGACCTGAGGCTGTCGTCACCAAAGACAGATGGAATAAAAACAAAGCTTTCACAGAATCCATGAAGAATATGGTCACCCAGCAGTGTCCTGAGTGGGGGAGGATGTTTTGGGAGTATGGGAAGAGCTTTCTGCTGAGAACAGGTAGGATCACATGACCTGATGGTGTTTCAAACCAACAACTTTCATGTTTGTGACCAACAGTGAACTTCTCTCATCTCTCCTCCAGTCTGTATTCTCCACTGCTGCTTCAGTGTGTGTGTTTTGTGTGTGTTACTGAAACACTTAAAATCCATCCCATCAAACAGGAAGTAGAGCAAGCAGTGACTCCTGGTGAGGAGCATCTAAAGTGTCTTTGTGCTCCTCCTCCAGAGCTCCCCTCAGTGTTCCTCCTCCAGAAGACCCCCTCCTCTCCAGTCAGCTGCTTCGCTACAGGTTTCTACCCGAAGGCGGCCGCACTCCTCTGGAGGAGAGATGAGGAGGAGCTTCATGAGGAGGTGGACCACGGAGAGATCCTCCCCAACCATGATGGAACCTTCCAGATGAGAGTTGACCTGAACGTTTCATCGGTGGCCCCTGAAGACTGGTGGAGGTACGACTGTGTGTTCCAGCTTCAGGGTGTGGAGGACAACTTGGTCACCAGACTGGACAAAGGAAAGATCCGGACCAACTGGGGTAAAACAGGGAACCCCTTCAGTTCCGTAGGTATGTTGTGACATCAAACGTGTCTCATCCGTATCCAGGATTGTTCTTCTTGGAATATGGATGTTGTTTTTCTTCTGTGCAAGTTGTGATTTGTTTTCTTCCCTCCAGAGGAATCCCCTCATGTGACCATGACGACTATCATCATCGTTGTGGCGGTTCTTGCTCTTGTTCTCTTGGCTGCCGTTGGTTTCAAGCTTTACAGACAGAGGACAGGTGAGGGATCCATTCGTCTTTGTTTCTCAGCAGAACGTCGTCCAATTCCTGAGGACAACCCTGAACTCTCTGAGAGACTCCAGCCAGAGGTCGCCACGCAGCCAGAGGACGCTACTCAGCCGGAGGTCGTAGTGACAAAAACAGGATGAACACAGTGAGTGTCTTCATATGAGACCCGGGGGTCAAGCACCTGTTTGAAACCATGTGTAGAAAAACCTTCTGACAGGAGGAGTTTATTCACTGTCAGACTTCTTTGGAGCTGACCAAACACTTGTGTGTTCTCTGTATCTCTGCAGGGTTCTGGCTTCACGTTGCTCCAGGACCGGGAGTGATGTCACCTGTTTGAACTGAGAGTCCACTGGTCCTTCACCACAATGGGATGTGATCAAATCCATGAGGATGAAGATCTAGTGATCAATGCTTATCGATTAGAGTCTATAGTAACCACACTACAAATACCGAGCAAACATGATCAACCTTAAACGGTGTCATTAAAATATTTGATTACTTTTTAAAAAAAACATTTTTCTTCCAGGGAGACCTTCATCTGAACTGGAATTTATTGGACTTGACTCTGTCTGGTTGAATCTGTAGTTTCTTTCTGAAAATTGTTGAGGAGATGCTGCTGTGGTTCCCACCTGGTTGAAGGGAATCTATTGGGAAGACCAGTAAAAATGAGAAAAGATTTCCTACACGCAGATGTGTTTTACTTATTTTCTCATGATTGTAAACTGTGATGCGCTGGCAACGTGTGTCTCCCACCTCGCACGTGAAAGTCCTCTGACATCGGCTCTAGCGAAAAGCAGAGGACGTTGTGTGGAAAATCTTTAGTTGACCCTGAAGGGGAACTTCTGATTCTGATTTCTGATTTCATGTTTTGATCAGTTCAAACGTTTCTGTTCATCAGAGAAGAAGAACTGAAACGTTTGTTTCCCTCTGGTACTTTGGCTCCACCTGCTGGTTGGATCCGGAACGTCCTGGAGGATTTGAACACTCCTTTTTTTTCTTCCTTCATTACAATAACAAAAAACAAACAAACAACAACAAAACAAAACAAGATAATTTTCTTGAAGGTCGGAATCATTTTACTGGCTTGAAGGGTTTCTTCCCACGTTCTCCCTCTGACCTCTGACCTCTGACCCGGACAGATAGCAAAAAACTGATGTTTAAAAGTAAACATCCTGCATACTTGTGTGTGTGTGTGTGTGTGTGTGTGTGTGTGTGTGTGTGTGTGTGTGTGTGTGTGTGTGTGTGTGTGTGTGTGTGTGTGTGTGTGTGTGTGTGTGTGTGTGTGTGTGTGTGTGTGTGTGTGTGTGTGTGTGTGTACTCTAAAGACCACTCTGCTGCAGGAGGAGAAGGGCTTTCATGTCCCAGCTGGAGGAACTGGAGGCCCAGAACCAAAAAAAGAAGACAAACTGGTTCAGGAGGTTGTTCTAGTCCCAGATCTGGGGTCAGGAACAGAGACCTGGTCTGGATCTGAAGGTCTCAACGGACCCACAGCCTCAAAAAAATGTTCAAAATGTTTCCTTATAAAGAACTGAACATTTATTCAGGGGAACTGGAAGTTCTGACTTGAACAGGCAGAAACCTGGTGAAGATCCAAGACACCAGGTGGGCGGAGCCTCTGGTTTGACTGGATGAGGAGACAGTTGGAATGATGACGAGGATGATGATGATGGTGAAGGTGACGATGTCAAACAGCTCACCGGTAGGTGATTGTTTCCACGGTAACCTGCAGCATGTTATGAAATGAGCTGCTGAGACTGGAGAGAAGAAGAGTGATGAATCATGACTCAGCAGAGTCCTTGGAGTGTGTTCATGAGGGTCATGTGACCCTAAAGGTCAGCTGACCTCACTTCATCAGAGACACTTTAGACATCTGCCACTCATGTGTCACGTGTGTGCTGTGCACCGAGTAACGTGTTCCTGCGCTCATGAATAATTAATAGCATTGATTCTTCACATGTATGACCATATATGGACACGAACCTCGAACCAGAGTCAAGAGGCGTTCAAGAGACACCAGAACGAACCCATGAACGAATCAGAGGGTCTGAACCCAACCGGTCTCCTGTTCATCATCCAGATAAAATCCAGCGCCCCGCTTTAGTCCAGCCTGGTGTCAGGTGGGATTAGGAGGCGGAGACAAAACGTCCTGTTGTCCTGATTTAAATGTAAATGAGGACGACTGAAAAACAAAGAAGCGAACCACCAGTTGGATCGTCTTTGTGTTTTAGAGCCTATCAATAGATAATCAATAGAATTATAATCTACTAACAACACATGACTGTTAATATAATCTATCTGTAGATTAAAATATATTATTAACACATGACTGTTAATATAATCTATCTATTGATTATAATTTACCATTTACACACATGACTGTTCATTAAAATCTATAATCGATTACAACCTATTAATATCACATGGCTGTTATTATAATCTATCTATAGATGAAAATCAATTGTTAACATATGACTGTTAATATAATTTATCAATAGATTATAATCCATTAAAACATGACTGTTCTATAATCTATAATAAATTAAAATGTACAATTTACACAAGATTGTTAATTATAATCTATCAATTTCAATATATTATAATCTGCTTCTATCCATAAATTATCATCTGATATTGATTATTAAATTATGATCTTTTTAGTATATCATTTATTGATGATTCTTGATTCTTTGTAAACGGGTGGGGGTGGAGTCAGCCTCTGATTGGCTGTGAGTGTGTTTGCGCTAATGAGGGGGCGTGTCCTGCAGCCGGATACGCCGCCCGGGCGCGAGACACCTCATTGTGTTCCGGTGGGCTCGAGGACTCGGCCGCGTCGGTCGCTGCATCACCGGAGCGGCGGGTCGGTACCGGCGGGGGACAGCCCCGGTTCTGGGATGGTCACCGGAAGCTGCGGCGGATTCTTCTGCTTCCGGCCGCCTGCAGACGCGGGAAGGTGAGTCCGTCCTGCAGGACACCTCCCTGTGAGACACGCGCGTGCCCGTTGAGCCCCGTGAGCGCGCGCGTGTCTGGGAGGCGCGTGCACAACGCCTCAAGACGCGGCTCGTGACCGTGGGCTCGTGCGTGACTGACGGCTGTCAATCACGCACCTGTCCTCACCTCCGGTCCGCCCACCCGCGCGAGACCCGAGCCGCTCGTTAAAACCCGCGTCACGTGTCCGGACGGTGTTTCCCTCCATCACGCGATCAGCTGGCGGCTGATCGATCACCCGGATGGAGCCGGATCGATCACCCGGATCGATGGCTGGAGCTGATTGATGAGTGACGGGACAGTTCTGCTGCTGCTGATGGAGAGGGTGTGTGTGTGTGTGTGTGTGTGTGTGTGTGTGTGTGTGTGTGTGTGTGTGTCTGTGTGTGTGTGTGTGTGTGTGTGTGTCTGTGTGTGTGTGTGTGTGTGTGTGTGTGTGTGTGTCTGTGTGTGTGTGTGTGTGTGTGTTTTCTTTTGTCGGTGGGTTCTCCTCCAGTTAGGTTCCGGAACCCCCCCCCCTGGTGTCCGACCCTAGAACTGGGTCTGGGTCTGGGTCTGGATGAAGGGGCGGGGCCAGGGTTTCTTTTGTCTTCTGGTGAGGCGGGGGCTTCCTGTGGAGGAGGGGCTGTGATCAAAAGAGGGTCCGGATGTACCGGGTGTTCTGGTTCCAGGTGTGGATCAGACCCACTATGAGCGAGTCCAGTGGGGGTTTCTGTGGGTCCGGTGGGGGTTTCTGTGGGTCCGGTGGGGGTTTCTGTGGGTCCGGTGGGGGTTTCTGTGGGTCCGGTGGGGGTTTCTGTGGGTCCGGTGGGGGTTTCTGTGGGTCCGGTGGGGGTTTCTGTGGGTCCGGTGGGGGTTTCTGTGGGTCCGGTGGGGGGGATCTGTGGGTCCGGTGGGGGTTTCTGTGGGTCCGGTGGGGGTTTCTGTGGGTCCGGTGGGGGTTTCTGTGGGTCCGGTGGGGGGGATCTGTGGGTCCGGTGGGGGGGATCTGTGGGTCCGGTGGGGGTTTCTGTGGGTCCGGTGGGGGGGATCTGTGGGTCCGGTGGGGGTTTCTGTGGGTCTGGTGGGGGGGATCTGTTGGTCCGGTGGGGGTTTCTGTGGGTCTGGTGGGGGGGATCTGTGGGTCCGGTGGGGGGGATCTGTGGGTCCGGTGGGGGTTTCTGTGGGTCTGGTGGGGGGGATCTGTGGGTCCGGTGGGGGTTTCTGACCGGGTCTGATGTCGTCAGATTAAGCCTCTGACCAGACTCTGATCCTGGGTTT
Organism: Antennarius striatus; assembly: GCF_040054535.1. Lineage (NCBI taxonomy): Eukaryota > Metazoa > Chordata > Actinopteri > Lophiiformes > Antennariidae > Antennarius > Antennarius striatus. The sequence goes on along the minus strand of NC_090789.1, from coordinate 1,103,574 downwards.
AACTGTTAATCTGCCCGGTAAACAAACTGGAGGGTCTCTGGTCCCAGCAGCCGTTATAGACCTGCCCCCCAGGGGGGCGGGGAGGGGGTCGCGACCCCCTGCTGTCATCTGATTGGTTACGGAAATAAAGTCAGGATGAACAGAGGAAGGAAACTAATCCACTGATGAACGGGACTGAGAAGGTCAAAGGTCAAAGGTGCGACTGGAATGTTGATGATGTCATCATTAGCCGACAGGCTGAATGTTGATGATGTCATCATTAGCCGACAGGCTGAATGTTGATGATGTCATCATTAGCCGACAGGCTGAATGTTGATGATGTCACAATCAGTCGACAAAGACTTGAATGTTGATGTCATCATCAACTGACAGAAATTCTGGGATTGGTGTTCTGTTTTAAATGCTGAGTCATTTAGAGCTGACCTTTAACCTTGGGGGGGAGGTGGGCGGGGCTTCATCGTCATTGGAGGGTTAATCTCGGATTAGAAGGGACATCAAAGTCGGTCCAGTGCCCATCTGGATCCGGTTCAGTCCGGATCGCCCCGCCCGGTTCCGATCGCCTGCCGTCCCACTTCCCATGATGCATCTGGAGCCTCTTTGCTAATCTAATCTGTTCTTCTCTTCAGATTGATGAAGGGTTAAACGCCTCCCCTCCTCCTGGATTTGGGAGTTCCTCACTCACCGATTGGCTCTGGCGTGGAACTGCGTGTGATTGGACGATCCTGAAGGCTGCGTGTGATTGGACGATCCTGACTTCAGGTAAAGACCAGATTCATGTCGCTCTTCCTCATCTCTCATAATTTAATCCCAGAATTGATCTAAAAATTCTTGACGTGGACTTTTTAGAATTTACAAATCTTCTTCTGGGAAGTCATTAAAGTGAATTAAACCCTAAAGTAACACAATTTAATTTAATTTAATTACTTAAACTCAATTAACTCATGTTTAAGACAACAAAAATAATGTTTAAAAGACAAACAAACCTAAAACACTTCAAACCAACGAATACTGTAAACAAACAAAACTCCCTGTTGGTAACGGACAGATTCACTCTTTATACATCAATTATTCATTGTGTGTGTGTGTGTGTGTGTGTGTGTGTGTGTGTGTGTGTGTGTGTGTGTGTGTGTGTGTGTGTGTGTGTGTGTGTGTGTGTGTGTGTGTGTGTGTGTGTGTGTGAGAGAGAATTCAACACTGGAGAATGTGTTCAGTGTGTCCCAGTTTGCCTCAGGGGGTTAATGGGAATACAACACACACACACATACAACACACACACACACACACACACATACACACACACACACACACACACACAGTCTGACGGCTTTGTGTGGTATTGATATGCGTGTTGCTGAGCTGTGATTGGACAGACAAGTGACATCCAGAGCCCCTCAGTGATTGGTTGGACACATTTAGACCATTGGGGTCACAACCAGTGATGATGATGATGATGATGATGATAAATCCCGTTACGTTTCTTTTCCTGGAGTTATATACGATCTCACTTCTTGTTTTAGCGACTGTCCGTTGCGTTTGTCTCCACATTGTTTTTATCTGGAACAAATCCATGAGACGGAGTCTCAGAGGATTCTTCAGCACCGTTATTCCAGATTATAGTAATACTGTGGGAAAACGTGGTCGAGAAAGAGGAACCAGTGAATTCAGGATTGATAAATAATTGATTGATTGATCCCGAGGTAAATGTGGAGGGACGTTCAGGAACAGACGCAGCTTCAGACCAAAGAGGAAGCTACACGTAGAACTCCGTTCCAGTCGTGGTCCGAACACGGAGCCCGGAGGAACTCCTTGAGGTTGTTTTGCGTGAAGGATTTTAAATTACTTCAAATTTTATAATTTTAAATCAGATGTAAACCGTCTTAATCCAGTTCCTTTGATGTGTCCATTAATTATTTACGTCTTTGAAACGCGATCTGGTGTCTACGGTGTCAAACTCAACAATACGATCCAATAGGATGTCGGCGCGTAGTAACAGGCGAGCGTCGCCAAGACTCCGCCTACCGGTGTCAACCCCGTGATGTCACGTGATTGGCTGATGCTGCTAACGCTGCTAATGCAGCTAATGCTGCTAACGCTGCTAACGCTGCTAACGCTGCTAACGCTGCTAACGCTGCTTTGGGTTCTGTCTGGACTGACGTGGCGTCAGGAGGAAGTGAGGAAGACGAGGGTTCTTCTGAGCTTCACATTTAAGGGGACTGGGAGGGATCAACATGGAGGTCAAAGGTCACCAATTTTAATCCTTTGACAGACGATAAAACCTACCCCCCAACCCCTTGGGAGATTACCCCCACCCGTGGTGCAAGTAGATTACCCCCCCAGCGGATTAACCCCGTCAGTCTTTTACAGTCTCAGAGCCTCAGTTTGTTTTCTGGATCTAACAACGGTTGGCGACGTTCGGTTGGCCTCACTGGTTGCCGTCGGCGACCAGTGGTGGTGTTGGCCTATCGGTATTGGTTCTAGAAGAGGAGGAGGGGCCACAGCCCATAGCAACCTGAACCCACTGTTAACGAGTCAACAGCCTGTTAGCCTGTTGTAGTCATCACCATGGTAACCGAACACAGGTCATGTGCTGTTTCCTCCTCTGGCATTACACTGTAAATCTCACAGGTTGTAGCTACTATGTAGCATGTTGCTAAGGAAAGTGAGGCTAATGTTAGTGAAAATGCTTAGCATTAGCTATATTGGTCAAACTGCATGGTATGCAGTGCTCACCTCTCTATGCACATAAAGTAGCATTAGCTTCAGCTGCAGAACGCGTGGTAGCATTCATGCTAACATTTGTGCTGACATTGGCTTTAGTGCTGGCTGCAGATGACTTAGCATTAGCTTCAGCTGTAGTTGACATTATAATATTTGTGCTAACAATTATGCTGATCTTGATAGTAATGCTGGGTGCAGACGACCTAGCATTAGCTTTAGCGGACGTGCTAGCATTAGTAGTGATACTGGCTTTAGATGACCCAGCATTAGCGTTAGCTGCTGTGCTGCACTCATCTTTCAGGCAGGCTAACGGGTCTGACGGCGCCGTTATTTATGATGTGTTCCTCCCTGTACTAGTAAATCAGCAGACTCTACGGACCCCCCCGCGCCCCCAACAGGAGCGCATCAATCCATTAATTAGCTTAAGTGGAGCCTCAGGCTCCTCCTCCTCCTCCTCCTCCTCCTCCTCCTCCTCCTCCTCCTCCTCTGAATCTCCTGATCTGGTTCCCGAAGGAATCCGACAGTGAAATCTAGTTTCTCTAGAATCGCTATCAGGCTAATGATGTCATCCAGATTCTAGGGGCGGGGTTTCGTGGGATTAGAGATTATTTGTTTTGGGTTTTGGTGACTGGGCACAGGACATCTCCTAGCTTAGCTTTAGCCTCTCGTTTGTGAATTCAGTGTGATCTCTTTCTCTCAGCTGACCTTCAGAATGACCTGTGACCACCAACGCGCCCCGCCCCTCACTTGCCCGTCCGCTTCTTTCAAAATGGCGCAAACCAGTTGGTTGTCGCCGTGGCAACCGCCGCTGCTGCTGTTCATCCTAAATTCCTGTTTCCTGTGCGAGTCCACCTTGACGACGTCCTTCCCCAAAGACTTGGAGCCAATCAGCTCGGTGGACTCGGACCGTGAGTGCTCCGATTGGTCGCGTGGGATCATGAACATCTCGCTCTTGGTTCTAACGGATATTCAAGCGATCCGATTGGTTCCAGTCTCGCACCAATCACGCCTTCTCTCACCCTTTTTTTTTTTGCAGAGTCGTTTGAATTTCCAGGTTTCCAAAGTCTGCTCCGGGACAACGACACGCGGCGTCTGGGTTTGGACTTTCAGAGGATGTTACGCATCAATCACGTGTTGTTCATCGCCGCCAGGTCAGTGCGGCGTCGACACGCCTTGCAGACGCGTGACGGCGGCGACGCCACATTAATTCTGATCTGCTGTCACACGAGATTCACACCACAAACATCAGATTCCACCGGATTCGTGCCGCTCAAAACAGATCCGTCACGCAACGGCGAGCCAATCTGACGTTGCAGAACTCTGTCTGGCAGCGAGATTGTCTCTCTCGGGACCCGTCTACGTCCTGGCACACGCGTGTTGACTCTGTGCTGTCGTCTCTGCAGGGATCACGTGTTCGCCGTGAACCTGACGACGGCTTCAGAGGCGTTTGTTCCTCAGCTGGTGAGTGGGATGTTTGGGGGGGTGTGCAGTGGAACGGAGGGGGAGGGGCTCCACTGATGTTTATTCATTATAATGCTGGGGGGGTGGGTGGGATCGGGGAGGCCGTGTGCACACAAGAAGAGAATATACACCCCAATCATCCGCTGGAAACCTGCTGCAGTTTCTACATATTCATCCGTTGGGGTTTGCCTTTCCTTAAATATCAATTTAAATGTACTTAAAAACATTACATACGTACATTCAGCAGGACCTCGGATACAAGTTTAATCCGTTCCTTCACTGAACTAATAAATCAAACAAATTTTCCACTTTTAATATAATTAAAATCATTTTAATCCTTTCCAGTCTTGTAAAAAAAAACCCTTAATTATATTTTTGTTAACCAATAGACACGCAGACTTTACCTGTGTATAATTAATTATATATAAGTTGCGTAAACGTCTTTAGTCCACCAACGAGAGGCAAATTATTGACTCGTGTTGATCAGTGTCGGTACTGATGTTGAATGGTTTGAGACCAACAACAAGGTATCATCAGCATAAAGCATTAGATTATGGAGATTATGGATGTCCGTTATATTCTACCACAGGAAGTGATGCCTTCTGGTTTTGGCTCCGCCTTCACGGATTCCTGTTCCTTTATTTCAGAAGCTGACATGGAGATCCAAAGACGTCAGCAAGTGTACCGTCAGAGGGAAAAACAGAGTGAGTTGCTTTTTTTCTTCTTCTTCTGTCTCTGCCAAAAACTCTGAAGCTGAGAAAAGATCTTCTCTGATGGACATGATGGTCAAGGCTGCAAGACTCTGAAGGATCAGGAGCCTCCTGCCGTTCAGGAACAGTCAAGGTTTCCTCAGTGTTACTGTGTGTTTGTTTCAGGATGAATGCTACAACTATGTGAAAGTGTTGGTTCCTCGAAACGATGAGACGCTGTTCACCTGTGGAACCAACGCCTTCAACCCAACGTGCAGAAACTACAAGGTAGATCCTCGCCTGTCCAGGTCCTGGTGTGTCCCCAGCTGTGAGCTACCACAGTTAGCTAACCAGTTTGCAGATGTTAGTACAGTCAGAGGTCGGTGCCAACAACAAGTTGGTTGATTGGTCTGTGGGTTAGTCGGTTGTTGGTTTCATTTATTGTTGCTTCTTCTCTAAGATATCGCCCTTGTAATCCATCCAGTGGATTCATGTGACCAGTCTGTTACTGGTTTGGTTGATTTAATAGTGTCAGGAACTGTTTTAGGACTAGAACAATGATCGGTTTAAGTGGTCTCTGAACGGTTCAACTCATGCTCGACTCAACTCATTGGTTAAACTCAACTCTTGACTGTTGACATCAAAGATGTTTAGTTCCTCTCTCTTCCTCCTCTCAGATGACCTCCTTGGAGCAGGTAGGGGAGGAGATGGTTGGTCAGGCTCGTTGCCCCTTCGAGTCAAGTCAGTCCAACGTTGGACTGTTTGCTGGTAAGTCATTAACATACTTAACTGGACTCAACTGGACTTGACTGGACTCGTCTAGACTAGCTATTGGAGACTTGACTGGACCTTTGGAGACTTCTCTCTAGAATATTCCTCTACAGGGTAGTACCTCCTCCAGGTGTATGGATGCTGTATGAAACTGAAGCATCTCGTTCTTTAATGCGACTTAAATCTGATTCTCAACCACCTGTGACTGTTTCTCAGGAGGGAACTTTTACTCGGCCACCATGACCGACTTCCTGGCCAGTGACGCCGTCATCTACAGGAGTCTTGGAGACGATCAGCCCGTCCTCAGGACGGTCAAGTACGACTCCAAGTGGCTCAGAGGTAGAAACAGCAGCTGGACAAGTTTCAGCTGTAAACCACTTCTATAGTTGATCTGTTGCTATGGAGATTTCACCTTTAAAGTGAATCGATAACCTTCACCCTTTCTGCAGAGCCTCACTTCCTGCACGCTATCGACTACGGGAACTACATCTACTTCTTCCTCAGTGAGATTTCGGTGGAGTACACCGCCCTGGGAAAGGTGTGTCTGAAACTGTCCTAAATCAATGAAGTCATGCAACTGATTAATCATCAATAGGAATGATGAGATACTCTGGTCATGACCAGGCAATCTCCTCTCCTCTTTTTCCAGGTTGTGTTTTCTCGAGTTGCTCGCGTTTGTAAGAACGATAACGGAGGTTCTCCGAGAGTTCTGGAGAGATACTGGACTTCGTTCCTCAAGGTGGTTTTGTAGCATTTAAGCTAAGACAAGAGTCAAGACCAGAAATGTGTGAAAACAGGAGATAAATCTCAAGTCTGTCCCTCTGAGTTTAGGCTCGTCTCAACTGTTCCGTTCCTGGAGACGCGTTCTTCTACTTCGACGTCCTTCAGTCTGTCACCAACGTTCTGCAGATCAACCGGAGACCTGCAGTGGTCGGAGTCTTCACCACGCAGGTCAACAGGTACCTGTTTGACAAGTCGTGGGCGACCTGAAGGGGTGCTTCCACTAATCTGACTGTCCTGTGCAGCATCCCCGGCTCAGCGGTCTGCGCCTTCTACATGGACGACATCGAGAGAGTATTCAACGGGAAGTTCAAAGAGCAGCGGAGCAGCGACCTGTCCTGGACTCCGATTCCTGACGAACAGGTTCCCAGACCCAGGTGAGACCTCCCCCCAACTAGGATGGGTGTCTGCGTGTCTCTACAGCAGCTCCTCATGCTGTCCATGCTGGTTCCTCCAGACCGGGTTCCTGTGCAGGTGACAGTCCAGCTGCCGACTTCAAGTCTTCAGTCCAGTTCCCAGACGAGATGCTGACTTTCATCAAGTCGTACCCCCTGATGGATGAAGCCGTTCCCTCCATCAACAGGAGGCCCTGCTTCACCAGGACCTCCACCAGGTGACGACACACACACTGAAGGGACGATACAGTGGCGCCAAGATGGAGTTGTGGAACCTACTCAGTGATGTCCTAGATTAAATGTTTTCCTCCAGGAGCCATAAGGACCGCCCACTTCTCATATAATTACAAATGGGACTAGAACATAGTCCCGATTCCTGTTTTAGTTTGTCTCAGTTGATAATGAGTTATCTCGTTCTTTACCACGTGTTGGCGGATGGATACGACATCAGTGAGACCGGATCTCGTTCTTTACCACGTGTTGGCGGATGGATACGACATCAGTGAGACCGGATCTCGTTCTTTACCACGTGTTGGTGGATGGATACAACCGCTTGTCTACTGGTTGATAAAAATATGCTCATTTTTCATAAGTTAGGGGGTTTGGGACTTTTTTACTGGGTTTGAATGGATTAAAATGATTTTAGTTATTTTAAATGTTTGACTTGTTAACGGATTAAAGTCTTCTTTTGAGGTATTTCTGTATTTGTTTGGAAGAACATCTGATTTCCTTTAGGGTCTATTTATCTAGGTGGATTTGTTTTTTATCAAGTAAAGAACATTTTTTGGCGTCTCACAGACCACCGGGGACCTCTTCTACTCTCAGGTCCAAGCTGACCCGGATCGTGGTGGACGTTTCTGCCGGTCCCTTTAAGCTCCAGACCGTGATGTTCCTGGGTTCAGACGACGGCCGGGTCCTGAAGGTTCTAGCTAACATGCATCCCGACGACGGCTTCGGGTCCCAGCTGCTGGAGGACATTAACGTCTACAACCCGTCCAGGTGGGTGGAAGCTTCCGGTTCTGCGGTCCCACTGATCTGCGTTCACCTGATCGTCACCGTCTGCTTTATTTGCAGGTGTGACGTTCAGGGACAGGAGGACAGGAGGGTTCTGGGACTGGAGCTGGATAAAGACCATCATGCCTTGTTCGTGGCGTTCAGCAGCTGCGTCATCAGAGTGCCGCTCAGCCGCTGCAGCAAACATGGCGCCTGTAAAAAGTAAGAGCAAACAGACGTGACGAACACGGAATCAGAAGTCAGCTGAAGCGCCTTCATCACCGCGTGAACGAACGCTAATCAGTCTGATTGTAATTGGGCGAGTCGATGAAGCGACTCGGCAGCTGGCGCGAAGCCGCCGCCAGATGCGAGGCGAGAAGTCGTCCTCGTCTACCGTCGCACCGATTACACACACACACACACACACACACACACACCGGGGGAGGGCTGGCGTGATTAGCACCAGATGCTAATCAGTCATCAGATCCCAGCGCTTCAACGCCTCCCTCGTCTTCCGTGTCCGCAGATCCTGCCTGGCGTCTCGCGACCCATACTGCATCTGGCTTCGGAGCGGGAGCTGCGCCGACGTGGCGCCGGGTTTCAAGTAGGTGTCACTTCCTGTTCTTGTTCTTCATCCAACCCGTCATCCGATGATCAAATCCGTGATTTTTACACGCGGGAAGTCGTTTTAATGTTCAGTAGAGGCAGAGTTGATGGAGGTGAGGTTTTGATCACTTTCAGTCGTGAATCTGCTGAAGCAGGCAGGAGGACGCTTCAGAGGGAATCTCCATCTGTTATGATGAGGAGAGATGAAACGAGACGAGGAGCGGAGAGACGGCGGCCCGGATGATGAAAGAGGTGGAAAGACAGAAGCAGCAGAGCCCAGATTAGGACGACAGATCTGAGGAACAACCTGAAGACTGGACTCCAGTCTGAGTCTCCATCATGTGGATCAGAACCCCCCCCCCCCCCCCGTCTCCTTCATGTGATGTTTGAGCGCCATCGAAGGATTCTGCTGGTCAGATGTCATGATAAGTTAGCGACAAGCTAACATACTGGATGCTAAGGAAGTCAGGAGTGTCTGACTTCCTGTAATCACCATCAGTCAGCTGCCCCGACAACCGTAACCCACGGCAACAGATGAGAGAGGACGAGGCTGTGTCTCCTTTAGTTTGGTTACAGTCCGCTTGTCTCTGCAGGGCGGGGTTTGACCAGGACGTCAACGGCGACCACTCTTTCCACAACGACGGTTGCCACGGTAACGTACGCCGCCATTTGCACCCGCCGTTTTACCCCAGATGGGGGCGTAAATCTGACTGCTTTGTTCCCTACAGCTGACGTTTTGGCGAAGACCAAGAATCACGAGTCTCCAGGTGACTCCGCCTACGGTAAGCTCCGCCTCCCCCCCTTCCAGCTTCACGAATGTTACCGTGGTGACAAAACTACCCCTCCCTGAGTGGCAATTAATATACCGCTCAAACAATGAAGGAGTCCTTCACCTCGTCCGGCTGAGTTATCGCTAACCGGCGCTAATCGGTCACGAGCCAAACATCGATGCTTCCCGTCAACGGCTTTTGAGTGACAGCAGGAAGTCTGATCAAGTGGCGGTGGCGGCGAGGAGAGAGCGTCTGCGTGGGCGGAGAGGGAGACGTGTCAGCTTGTTATTAGTGTGAAACCCTCGTGCGCCGCCGTCGTCTATTTATAACCGCCGGCGTGAAGGACGGAGATGAAAGACTGGGAAGAACCAACAGGAAGTGGCCCCCGTTGCTCCCTCTGCCTCCATTGGATGAATGTGATCACATGACGCCATCAACAGGTGTAACAACCTTTTTCCCGCCCCCTCCTCGCCCATTCATTCAGGTGTGCGCCGCCTTCCGGAGATGGACCAGCTCGCCGCCGCTAGCGTCCACTACACGCTGCTCATCGCCTGCATGCTGGTGGCGTTCTGTCTGGGCGCCATCCTGTCGGGGTTCCTGGTGTCGTGTTACTGCGGCCGTAGCGCCGCCTTGCAGGCCAGGAAGCTGGCGAAGGAGCCGGAGGCGCCGCTGACGCACGCGTTGTCGCTGGGGTCGCTGGCGAAGCTCAGTGGGACGCTGGACGGGCAGATGAAGGTGAGTGGTAGCTCTCATACGTAGCCGAATACATATGGACCAATCAGAGCACAGCAGTAATCTGATTGGAGGTTTAATCAGCACCAGAACCCGACACCTGACCTGCAGGTGGAGATCTACAATCTTCTTCTCTGCTTCAGGAGGACAAGCTGGACCTGTCTTCTGCCAGGATGTACGGTTACTTCCTCCCTGAGGGCCACTCGGAGCCCCGCCTCCCCTCCCCCGGACACCCCGGCCCCCCGCTGGGAGACCCCGACCTCAGCTTGTCACAGGTAGGACAGCCCAGTCCCCACCTGGATTCACCAGCTGCTCCCATTGGGCCAGGAACTTAGGGTCATAGGTTACACTGGCCACCCAAGATCAGCAAATTAGCAATGTTAGCATTAGCAGTAATTAGTAATGATGGTGGCTGCTTTGGGTCTAACCTCAGTCTAGTCTCTGTCCCAGGCTGATGGAGAACTTTCCGGACTGCCCACGCCCGACTCCACACCGGAGCTCCCGATCAAGAACATGAAGGCGCTGCAGCGCCACCAGTGCCTCAAGAACCGGAACTGCAACAACAGCAAAGACAACAACCCGCCGTCCAGATCCGGCTGCTCCGGACCCGATCTGGGGTTCATGGCCGTCATCGGGGACTTGGGGAGCCACGGAGGCGGCGCTGCTTCCACTTCGCTGCACCTCCAGAAGAAGGAGAAGTTCCTGGAAGACGAGCGAATGGCGGCAGGAGGCGGGTGTGAAGGAGCGCCCCACCGACACAACTCCCAGCAAACCCTGCCAGAAACGGGAGTGGACATTTCAGCCCTGGAAGAGCTGCTCCAACACATCCACGAGGTCAGCGCCTCTGGGACTGGAGGCATCAAGGTGCTCACCTCCACCTCCTCGTCCTCTGTGGGACATCAGCATCACCATGGGAAGACCCCCACCCACCCCTACAGCAGTAACCATCATAGCAACCACGGTAACCGTGGCGTTGGGTTTCACCAGCAGCAGATACCCAAGACGGACCCGGCGTCTTATTACGGTGCCTCCATGCTCCCGAGGGATTGCCTCCCCAAATGCCTGGAGGCATCAAACCCAGGTTCCTCCTCGTCCTCCACCTCCTCATCATCCAAGAACCCAACCTTATCCTCCTCCATCGCTTCTTCCTCCTCCTCTACTCCACTCCAGCATCAGGTCATTCCAGAGAGACCTGAAGGTAGCGGCGTTGGGGTGACGCGTCACCACTCCCAACGCCGCTCCCTCGTCAAAATCGGCAGCGGAGGAGGCGCGGTGTCGCGCCACCACAGCTTCAACCAACATCGGACGCAGCATCCAGGCTTTCTAGCCAGCATGAACACCAACAGCAGCTGCAACGGCCCGACCGACACGAGCGGGACAACCGACAGCAGCGCCAACATCGAGAACCGGCGGCGATTGACGGCAAACTCCTGCCTGACACGGCAGCATAGTTACAAGGAAGGGCCACGCCCGCAACGGGCAGCCATCGTCCGGAGAACGGTGTCGCTGAAACCCAAAGTCCCGCCAAAACCGTTATTCCTTCCAAACGCAGGAACTTCGCCAATAGCGGAGTCGGGAAAGTACAACCACTGAGACTGCAAGACTGCGGTTTCTGCCGTCGTCAACCGGTTAAAAGACTCCGAAATGTCTGGAACAACCGGATTGGATGAGTTTCCGTCGCTCGTCAGCGAGATCTGGAGGTTTCCTGCTGAGAAAGACGCCAAAAACAGCATGAAAGATGCTAACAATTCCGAAAGACACCCAAAGCCTCGACCTGGACCGAAGAACATTTGTTGGACACGGATCGGAGTACGACTGACGGATCTGATGACTTTTGTACCATATTGGTACCTGGAGAACGAACTGAGCACTGAGCAGTGACTGTGTAAACTCTAATTCCTCCCTCGCACTAGAAATTCATGCACTCCAAACATTTAGCGCTCACGTCACTGTGTTTGTACGTTCAAAGTATTTACTCGATTCTTTCGAATCAACGATTGCACTTACGTCTCACTTCTCTTGCTCTCGATCGGAGGCGTGAAGGACTTACGGCGTTCCATTTTAGACTGTTAATAAATTGGAAATGTTTTCTGAGTTCTGTAGTCGGTCATTTACAGCCAGAACACAACGTAGAACCCTAACGATCCATCACCAACGAAGGGGTTAGCTTAGCATAGGTCCTGCTAGGTCAGCTAGCAACTCACCTAAAGTATAAAACCCATTTTTCATCAGAGTTGATCTATGAAAATGTTTTCAATGATGCCACAAAAACAATCAAAAAATGAAAAAAGACAAGATGAGGTCAAATTAGCTTCACGCTAATGCTGACAGCTTGTTTCATGTTCTCCAACAGATTTATTTTAGCTCAGGGATGAAGCAGATTCCTGATGATCAAATAAAATAATGAAGTCATTTAGTGAGATTCATGGAATTAAAATAAATTATTATACCAATAGTTTTAATTGTAGGAGGGCAGGCAAAGGGTTGCAGGTTTGATCTCCGTTCACGGGTGAGACGTTTGAGTCCAGATCAAACAAGCGACCCTCTGATCGCGTTTCTTCTTCTCTGGTGTCGTATTTTCGGCTCACCCCCCTGGGATACATCCTCGCTGCAGAGGAGGCGCCGCCGAGCTGTCAGCCCTTCTAATGAGGGTCTCTGGATGTGTTCTGGTCCCAGCATGCCACGCTGGTGTTGTCGGTATGCTGTCGTCAGGCAGATTTCACCTCCCAGAATACATCATCATACATATCAAAGCTAATAGTGACGCCGTGCGCTGACTGGTTAAACTGGTCTGTGACCCAGTTGTGGAGTGATGATGAAAAGGTCCTTCCTCTGCTATCTTCATCATGTTCTGTCTTTATTATTATTATTTTCTCTGTAGAAATAATGTTTCTCTACTATCAATCTCAGATCTGAGAAGGAAGATAGTGTTGAACGTATGCAGGACACTCAAGATGAAGAACTCTCTCTGAACATGTTTATAAGAATATGAGACTTCTGATTTGTTCTCATCCTGGTCACATGACCAGGATCTGACTCAGAACAATCTATAAAGAGACTGGCTGATCAGAATGGCTTGTACTCCACTTCCTGCAGGTACAAGCGTCCAGTAGCAGCGCTCATCAGTTAGCATCCAGTGTCTCTGGATCCTCTGAAAAGCCACGATCCGGTGATCAAACCCAGAACCCATGCGGGCCAGATATCAGAGTGTTTCTATTATTTGTTGTCTTGTCAAGTTAAAAACAGGAAGTGGCGTTCATGGGAACTGTGGAAAAGAACGGAGGGATTAATGGTGACTCAGTATCCGGGTAGGGTTCCTCTGGGTACTCCGGCTTTTGCAGCGGAGTTGAAATTGTGACCACGTCTCCACTCAAACTCACCTGGGATAGGCTGCCAAACCAATGCTGACCCCTGGTGGAGAGATTTAAGAACTGCACGTTGCTTGAACTAGTTGCTTCAACTAGTTCAAGCAACTAGTCAAGCTTCCTGGTCAGTTTGTCTAGCCTGGAGGTGTCCTTCTTTGAGGGACCAGGGACACGACCAGCTCAGACGCCGGGTCAGCAAATAAAAAGTTGTTTACCGCTTTGGTGAGCGGAATGATTCAGCAGAATGGCTGGAGGAGGTCATTTGATGTCGATGTGTCACATGTTTAGTTTATAAGGGTAGAGACAAGACTAGGTGAGCTGAATCTCCATGACGACCCCGTGACCGGGATTTGCCTCCCGGGTCGTCAGGGTAACGCAGCTCCCCTGACGACGTTGTCAGGACCAGTACAGCCCAAAACTACCAGGAAGCCTTTCCTCCAATACTTTCTCCCCCTTTTTCCCCTTCCACCCTGTATTCCTCCATTGACTCCCTCTTTTCTCACCCCCCGACCTTCCCCTCCTCTCCCCTAATTCCAGCTAATCTTCGGTAACTCCCATATAAACAAACTCCTCTCTAATGCTCCCTAACCCCTCCCACCTTCAAGGCTCACCCAATGAGCTCGGGTCCATTGCTATAGCAACCGGTTGCCATGGGCAACGAGACACAGCCAGCGCCAACACCATCCTCCTCACAGTCAAAGGCAGATGGGAAAACAGCGAAGGTGCGGCGGCAGCGTGAGCCGAGCAGCAGCCAAAATAAAACAAACAAAGGCCCGTCCAATCAGACGGTTGCATTCCGCTGGTTCTCCGGCAACGATGACGGCATGGCGACTGGTTTTAGGGCGAGTGTTGGAGTGCGGGCGGTGACCTGATGCTGCGGCTGCAGGGTGAGTCCCAACTTCTCTTCTGGTTAATTTGACCTGAACGCGGTCTGTCAGGCATCCTGAGGCGCTAACAGGTGGAGGGAGGTGACGGAGACACGATGGCGTCTGCATGTGTGGCAAACAGGTATGTTCTCATCATCACAGGGCTGGTTGGTGCATCCGTTTACTGTCTAGACTTAGGCATCCGAGTGATTGTGATTTTATACATTCTGTACCAGATGAAGATGAAGAGGAGCATCATCTGGTCTGTGAAGCCCAGACTGTGGTGTTTATCAGTACCAGATCAGTCTGTTACCGGTTTAGAGGGAAAACCAGTTTGTTCCGAGGAGGAGGCCCTCAATAATAATAATAATGATAATAATGATAATTAATATCCGCCACAGCTCTGGAAAGCAGCTCCAGTTGAGATGTCTGCTCTGGAGGCTGATTGGCAGTTGGTGATCAGCCCAAACAAAGTCGAATCGTCGACTATGTTCACTACTGAATTCCAGTCGGTGTAATCCTAGGCTGTTCTACCTGCACGGCCCCTGAGAACCTGACCTGGGGCCCCATCGGTGCCTTCAGCTTTCCTTGGGTTACCTCAACTCAGTTGCGGCGTGGTGTTGGACCACCACCTATCTTCTTACCAGAGTTTGTACAGATGTCCTGTTTAGATGAAGATGTCCTCGCTTCTGTTTTCTCTCGCAGCGTCCTCTGTGTTTCTTTTTGGTCGTAGTGGTAATCCACGAAAGAGCTGACGATCTGGAGAGAACAGGTTGACAGAATAATAAAGGGTAACGCGCAGAGATGTACAGCTGAATGTCATCTGCATAGAAACGTATTGTGGTTTTGATATAGTGATGATGGTCACTTCCTGTTTGTCAACAGTTTGTTTGTGTCCTCAGACCTATCGACTTCCTTCTACCACAAAGAACAGATCTGCCCGTGGACAGCCTCTGATTGGACAGACCGCCCGTCTCAACATGGCTGATGACATCTATAGCAGCACATTCTCCTCGTCTGAACTAGACTACTCCTCCTCCTCCTCCTACTCAGAATCTGTCTCCTTCCTCACGCTGGAGCAGAGGGCAGCGTTCATCTTCCTTCTCATTCTCTTCATCTTCCTGGGCTTACTGATTGTCCGATGTTTCCGGATCCTTCTGGACCCGTATCGCAGCATGCCGTCCTCCACCTGGACGGACTACAGGGAGAAGGACACCTTCGACTACCGGATTTCCTGACAGGCAGCCTGAGAGGCAGAAACCCTGACAACTGACAAGCTATACTGAGGTGACGAAGATGGTGTAGTAGAAACACCAAAGACGTTCTCCCTCTAGTGGTTACTGCTGGTAAGGATCAAGGTTAGGGCTAGGTTTTGGGTGAGGGTGATAAATAGGGTAAATTTAGGGTAAAAGTTAGGGTTAGTGGCAGGTGGATCTCAGTTGAAAAGCCTTGTTTTCTAGTGATCACATAGTTACAACCCAACTCAACACAATGGTTGCTTGAACACAACCCTTAAGAACAGGGTAGACCCCTAGCATGATGGTGCAATTACAATCTCAGATTAGACTTGTGAGTCAATAGTCAACAAAACATAAACAATACCTTTGTGTGTGTGATCTAATGTCAGTGATGCACCAGGAGGGCGGCGCTAGCTGTCATGGCAGTTTAACAGTATTCCTGTTGTGTTGAGAAGGCTAACAGAAAGAGGCTCTAGGAGGAACTGAACCTCTGTGAGTTCCAGTCTTGATGTCAAAGTCTTTGACGGTTTGGGCGAAACGTGCTTTGAGTATTTTCTGCTTCCCTTCTGGACGTCACCTCAGTTTGCCTGGCAGGCAGTATCTGGGGAAAAAAAACACAGACAGACGTTCTAGAAATCCCTCCTGTCTGAAGGTTTCTGTGATCTCCACGTCAAACTGCCTGCCGGGCAGCGAGTCGGGGTTTCTGTCTCTCCTGGTAGGAGAACACTGACTTTCTCTTTTCAGCTTTCGTTCTTGACAAATTGGACACCTTTTTTTAAATAGACTTATTGGAAGAACTTGTGGGACTCAATGAAGAGGGAACATCAGTTCCCATCATCGTCATTTCTCGTCTGTTGCCTAGTAACCAGTGTTTCTAGGGCTGGCTGATGTCTGGCCTCCACCTCCACCTCAGTTCTGAGTAGGAGACAAAGTAGAAGCAGGACCGTAATGACCGCCAGGAACACAACATTGACCAGAAGCTGATGGACATCTTATAGTCTCCAAACATGTGCCTGAGTTCAGACTCACGCCTAGATGATCTATTCTCATTGGTAACTGAACGATAGCAGGGACGAAAGGGGATCGAGAACTTTTGAGACTCTTCTCTCTGGACGGTTCACCAACACAACGGGCCTCACTTCCTGTTCTCATCAGGACTCTGTCAGCAGAGGACGGTGATGACATCATGAGATTAAGAAGCTCAAAAATGCTTAAATAGTTTGAGTTTTCTCTTGTGACCGGTCTAGAACCCCCTACTGGCCCTGGTGGGGTCCTCACTGTCAGAATGACAGTCCCTTACTTGCTTTCGATGTTCTCCAGATGGATCTTTCCTACAGACTTCAGTATTATGTTCCGTATGAGATATTCGCATCGTGATTTATTCATTTCGTGCTTCACTTTCAGAACTCTTCAGGTTCTATTTCACTGGAAAGACAGGGTTTCAATAAAAACTGGCTGCAGTTGTTTTTTTGGAGGCTGGAGTTTAGGGTGGTCCAAAATGTCTATCCTATTGTATTCCAAACATTTGTTTCAGCTTTGTGCTTTTCATCATCGTCACCATTTATCTGAGTTTGGTCCATATTAACCTCTTTTGACCCGATCAAACTTTTTAACCGCAAAAAGTCACAAACTCAACTTCTGAGGGAATTTTTCTGTTAAGAGAGTCGGAGTTCATCTCAGTGCTGCTATGTTTTGGCGTGTTGCGTTCACTGGCTCGTGTCTGATTCAGGTTTGTCTGTGAATTCCAGTCTTTTTCTGATCCCTTACATTTTGTGCTTGCCTTTCTTCATCCTGCTGTCCCTCTTCCTCCTCCACTCACTCTGCTGACTCATCCTCGCCAATTGTTTTCCGCCTCCTCGCCTTACAATGGCTCCATTTACATCAGATGAAACTTCACCACGCCCATCACTGGATTTATCCTTTGCACTTCTGCTGTGTTTGACCCGGTTCTGATCCAACAGCACCTTTTGAGCACCAAGTTTTCTTTCCACGCTGCCTGAATTCTATCATAATTGTAGACTGAGTAGGTGGGGCGTTCATCCACAGCAACACCCGGGAGGAAGACCCGGGCTCCTCTTGGAGAGTTCCTTTGGGGGGAGACTATTGTATGGCAACAGTTGTCATTACGCGGTGACGACAGTTGAACGTCACAACGTTCGAAATATAATATTAAATTTCACGGCAATCACCAGTGCCTTCAGTTTCCATATATTTAGTCTCTACAACTTCTTTTCAACCTGTCCTCATGATCAGAATATGGTCCTTTATAATCAATAGCGATTTTAAGAAATCATTTTTTTCCCCAAAAAACCTTAGAAGAAAGGGTGTTTTCAACATAAAATATTGCACCAGTTTGGTTTTAATGTATTTTCATGCAAGACCTTCAAAGTAAAAGAATCCAATCCTCCCACCTGACTGTTTGCTAAATCCTGCGACGTGTTTCGTTCCGTAAACGTGACTCGTTGCGTTCACACGTCTCGTCCATGCTGTGATTTTTTTCTTCACGTGTTTCAGAGCTTGTCTGTTTTTTTTGTACATGTTGAAAGTTGCTGCCTGATTTTTTTAAAAACTTTGTGGAGCAGACTTTATGACGTGGTCGTTTCCTCCGATAACGAGAAGAATGTTCTTCTTTTTGTTGCTGATGTTGTAAATAGTATATGTATGATTATGGATTTTTTTGAAATCATTGTTTAACTATAGCTTATAATAAATTATTAAAACATTTTTTAGATGTAATTATTTATGTAAACAGATGGGAGCAATCTCAGACAGGTGTGGGGAGATGATGGTTCTGGAGGTTTCGGATCTTATCAGATCAGGTTTTCAGATCCCTACACTAGACAAACGTTCGCATACCCAGTGGCGCCTGATCAAACTCCATGTGCCGATAACGGCTATAAAAACAGATCGAAATGTCCAGACAAACAGGTGAGACCTTCTCCAAACCCATCTGTAGCCATCTGGCATTAGTCCAGTAGCTCCTAGGTATAACTCATTCATCTCATCTGTATCTCTTGATGTTTTACACCTGGAATGCACAATCTCTCAGAATCTTTCCCTGAATCCTATTCCCAGGCTCGTTTGAGATCGTTGAGTTCTGGTGGCAAAGATTGTCTCGTAGGACCTGTAACCTGTGGTCTGTTCTGTCACATTTCTTCTAGTCTTCTAGTTCCGCAAAGTCTTCTTTTAAAGACATTATACACACACCTTCTTTATCATTGGTGCCTTTCCCTTACTTGTTGTAGAACCTGGACCTCACCTCTGAGGTTAAATCTATATTTATTTTTTGAAATCTTTCAGCAAACACAGAATCCAGTTCCAACCAATGATACGCTGCCATTAGCGCGTCCTACCCAACGGACATTTAGATGATTCAGCACCCATTCATATAAATGCTGACGATGTCATCAGACGCAGTTGGTTCAACGTCCAGCAGCATCATGAATCTGTGCTTCGGCGGTTTTGTCCTATTGGCCGGCGTGTTCCTGAGCGTATCGGCTCTGACGCCTGAAGAATGCCAGCCCTTGATCACGCCAGTGTCTCTGGCTGATCACAGCGTGGTAAGCCCTCCTCATTCCTGCCTGAGACTTTAGCTTAGCATTAGCCATTTTATTCATTTCAGGTCATTCAAATTTTAAATCATTTAGAAATTAACACTCCATGTAGAGACTTCCTGTTTGTTGTGCTGTTAATCCTGGTGTCTCTTGAGGGATTTGAGTCCAGATTATAATCCCCATTTTGATACGTGATCTTTTACTGTTAAGTGAAACCAGAAACAGAAACTTCTGTTGTCTGTAAACATTTTGACTGACTTTAAAGCATTAAAGTCATTTTCAGCAACAAACAGCCGTCAACAGGTTGAGTAATAACTGCCTGATGTTTGCATGCAGATATATGGACGACACAACTTCCTGGCTGGATACACGGATCATGAAGCAATGATTGCAGTCGTGAAGGTAACCGAAAGCTCCTGGGTCAGTTTCTCTGCATCAGAGTCCAATCCCAATGAAGTGGTGATGTTTGAAGACAACAAGATGTGAGTCAACACCAGACTATCTGGGACAAATGAAGGCATTGATTTATTAGGAAACATGTCTGAAAGGAACAGAAGAAAATAGATTTAAAAGAACAGTTTTAAATTTAGATTACATAATTTCTATCTTTCTGTCACAGATGCTTCAACAGTGACACATCAAGAGATACCAACATGCTCTTGAAAGTCTCAAACTTCCAAGCCGAAATCCATGTCTTTGTTTTCATTGATCCGTCTTTCTGACATTGATGATGTTGAATGGTTTTTCAACTGTTCTATGTAGTTCTTCATGCGTCCATAATTGGTGTAGAGACTCTTACTATTGAAGTGATTCTGTTGTACTGATCTTTGGTTTCCTCCCTGTAGTAGTAGAAGTTGTCAGGGTCAATAGTTCCAGCATAATCCACAAATTTATTGACTCCAAACCATCTTGTTCTTTGGTTAAGGTCCTCCATTTCTTCAGACTGGACAGAAATGGCTATTTTCTGCTGTGCTGTACAGAGTTTATATTTTTGGCCACACCTTATCAATCGTTTCACCAGCTCCTTATCACCATTGTTTTTATCTGCTCCGGAGAAAGCCCCCTTTGTTTTGGTGAAGAACCTGCAGTTGTTCATCCAAGTGTTGTCAATCAACCCATTCTTTTCTGTTGATGAGCCTTTTTTTCTCTTTTTAAGTGAGATTCTCATCGTTGTAGGCATTTTTTACTTTCAGTTTGAAGCCTTGTTTCAGAAAAGCAATCTTGTGTTTATGGTTGCAGAATTTTATCAGCACTGCAGGTGGTCTCCTACCCCCAAATGGCAGTGAATAACAGCTTTGGATGTGCTCTGGATCTAAAATTATCTCCAGATTTCTGAATTGGGAAATCACCTCTTCCTCCTAGCCTAGCCTAGCCTGTAAACCCAGAGGGTAGTTGGGGCACCGCAGATGACCCGAGGTTGTCATCATATGGTGAGTCTTGGGCAATTGAACCTGGCGGCGCCCATCCCTCTCCTGGTTGGACAGCACTGTGTCATTATGGGCGTTGTGTTCGGTGGCCTGCCTGATACACCTGGCGACAGCCTGTGCATGCGTGCATGACTTGATTTTGATGCCGGTGATGATCACATCTTTAATGCAAGCGTTCTGTTCCAAATCGTCCACTTTGTGTTCCAAGGCAACAACGTGCTGCTCCCTCCCTTCCTTTTCTTTCTATAGCTGCTTCACTTCTTCCAAGACCTTTCTTAACTCTTCTCTTAACTCTTCCAGCAACTCATCCTTTGACTTCTCTGTTATCAAACTTCTCTGCTTTCCTTTTTCTTTTTGTCATTTTCTCATACCTACCTACCTACCAATGGTTGGATGGATGGATCTGAAGCTTCTCTTCCTCTGTTTTTCCAGGAATGGACAGTGCTATGAGTCAAGAGTCAACATGTTGATCGAAGGAGACAAAGTCAAAATGTTGCGTGAGTGACCTGATGTGACTCCAGTCCACTGATGTGTGATAATGATGAAGATGATGATGATGATGATGACAAAGGTCACAAAAAACGTGAATGATGTAGTTTCATGCTGAACACAAAGTTTACAAGTAAACATTAATTTTGCTGAATTCCCGTTGTACTCCTGGAGTCAGTCCCAGGTGTCTGCATCAAAAACCAAAGTTATTAGCAAAAAAATAAACTTATGTAGCAGTCCAATGGCTAACTGATAGTATGAATGCAGGCTGTTAGCCAACCAGCTAATCACACCAGCCTGTTGTTCCACTTTCAGTTCTAACACCTTTCTGCTTCTGTCCTCAGTCACCAACTGGACCTCAGAGATTGATTTGCTGCCCAGCGTTGACGGTTGCTATGCACTCCACTCCACCAGCACCATCAGCCAAATCGACCCGTTCTTACAAATGCTAAACATCGACAAAACTTTTGGCGACGTGGAGTTTCGCGCTCAAGCATTTTATCTGATGTGTACGAGTCAGAGAAATTCCTTCCAAGTTTCTTCCATGTGAAAGAGTTCATCCAGCGTTAATGTTTGGTTTTGGTCTTACAGGCAAACAATCGTCTGTGACGGACTCAGACTTGGAAAGTTTCAAGAAGCAAGCGGGCTGCCTCGGCTACTCTGGAGAACCTACCTTCAAACACGAGCCACAGAATGGTGCGTCACCTTCACATCTGCTAGAACAGGATATGTGCTGTAAGACAGACGTCTTTACCTCCTTCTCTCTCTGCAGGGTTCTGTACTGAAGGGGCCGGCATCTTTCTGGACTTCTGAAGTCAAGAACCATGAACCTCCTGTGACAAATCTGAAGTAGCAACACAGTTTTATTTAGGATGGTTTTAACTAAATAAAACTAAATTTTTTCAAGAGAGTTGTCAGAAATTCATTGGTTTTCTTTGGGTTCAAAGCAACACATCTGTACATGCATCATCTATTCCTACATTGCTAACCAGACCAGCTAACTGCTAGCTGCAAACAGCTAATTCAGTTAAATTTGAATAGAATCTTGACTAAGAAACAAAGTACAAACTCAAAGCTAACATTGGTCAACACAATGTCAACATTTAGTATCAGATTTCATTGATTTAACCTTAATTAGTGTCGAAATCCCTCCTGTGTGCCTTATATATAAAAGTTTTAAATACACCATTCATTGAAGGTGCGCCTTATAGTCCAGTGTGCCTTGTAGTGTGGAAAATACTATGTTATATATAAACTAAATTATTTTATTGAATTAAATTAACTTGATGTAACTTTTCCATGATATTCTATTTATTATTGGGACTTGTCAAACAAATCAATATAACTAGAGAGATTGGTGTATTTTATTGATCCCAAACTGAGAAATTTGCCAATCTATTGGTAAATACATCTTATTGCTAATCGGCTTGAGAGGTGGAGGTTAAATGTTTATCGATGAAACAGTCGCGTTTTTCGTGAAGCTGTGACCTTTTGGAAACAGTTGTTCTGTTCCTTGGCCTAGTTCCCTTTGGAGTTTGTTGGGGGACCCGTCACAGATGTTATTTGACTGACGAACTCCACCACACCACGTGTTCGTCATGTCCCCAAAGTCACACCCAAATCCTTTTTTGGGTGCGGTAGCGGCAATCTACCCGCCGATGTCTGGTCATAAGACATCCACTCTACCACTGAGCCCCCTCCCAAATAGAATGTTGATTGTTTTTGACCTGTTTTTTGATCAAGTCTCCCGCTTCGAGTTTGGATTACCTTCTGGTACCTGTTTGTCTGTCTCTCTGTCCGTCTGTCTGTCTGTCTGCTTGTCTATGAACCTTGTCTGCACCTGGACTCTGTTTTGACCCCTGGACTGTGTGTAAATAGTCTTCATCCCGATCTGTGATTGATTCCTGTTATTGAGACATGACTCCCATGATTTATTTTCATTGGTAACTGAACAATAACACAGACGAGGCGATCAAGAACTAACGTCCTTTTGAGACCCTTCTCTCTGGGGGGTTCACCAACACAACGGGCCTCAACATTTTTCTTGCTAGAATGCATTTACAAAATTCTTTAAATTTGCATGTCCAATAAAAAATCCCCATTAAAGATGTGAAACTTGGATTAACCTGGAAAAATCTCAAGTAGATCAGGAGAACCTGTAACCTGTGTTCTACAATTGCTAGTCTCTTGTACCTGTGTTCTGTTTGTTTTGCACCAAGAGTTGTCTTAAATCTTGTTGTACACTTGTGTGTGATGACATTAAGGGCATTCCATTCTGTTGTGTAACATTTTTTGTCGTGATAAGGGAAATTCTAGGTTCAGGATTTGCTGTGGAACCTGGACCTCACCTCTGAGGTTAAATCTATATCTTTTGAAAACCTTCAGCAAACACAGAATCCAGTTTCAACCAATGATACGCTGCCATCAACACGTCCTACCCAACTGACGTCAGAAGAGTCAGCACCCACTCATATAAATGCTGACGATGTCATCAGACGCAATTGGTTCAACGTCCAGCAGCATCATGAATCTGTGCTTCGGCGGTTTCGTCCTATTGGCCGGCGTGTTCCTGAGCGTATCGGCTCTGACGCCTGAAGAATGCCAGCCCTTGATCACGCCAGTGTCTCTGGCTGATCACAGCGTGGTAAGCCCTCCTCATTCCTGCCTGAGACTTTAGCTTAGCATTAGCCATTTTATTCATTTCAGGTCATTCAAATTTTAAATCATTTAGAAATTAACACTCCATGTAGAGACTTCCTGTTTGTTGTGCTGTTAATCCTGGTGTCTCTTGAGGGATTTGAGTCCAGATTATAATCCCCATTTTGATACGTGATCTTTTACTGTTAAGTGAAACCAGAAACAGAAACTTCTGTTGTCTGTAAACATTTTGACTGACTTTAAAGCATTAAAGTCATTTTCAGCAACAAACAGCCGTCAACAGGTTGAGTAATAACTGCCTGATGTTTGCATGCAGATATATGGACGACACAACTTCCTGGCTGGATACACGGATCATGAAGCAATGATTGCAGTCGTGAAGGTAACCGAAAGCTCCTGGGTCAGTTTCTCTGCATCAGAGTCCAATCCCAATGAAGTGGTGATGTTTGAAGACAACAAGATGTGAGTCAACACCAGACTATCTGGGACAAATGAAGGCATTGATTTATTAGGAAACATGTCTGAAAGGAACAGAAGAAAATAGATTTAAAAGAACAGTTTTAAATTTAGATTACATAATTTCTATCTTTCTGTCACAGATGCTTCAACAGTGACACATCAAGAGATACCAACATGCTCTTGAAAGTCTCAAACTTCCAAGCCGAAATCCATGTCTTTGTTTTCATTGATCCGTCTTTCTGACATTGATGATGTTGAATGGTTTTTCAACTGTTCTATGTAGTTCTTCATGCGTCCATAATTGGTGTAGAGACTCTTACTATTGAAGTGATTCTGTTGTACTGATCTTTGGTTTCCTCCCTGTAGTAGTAGAAGTTGTCAGGGTCAATAGTTCCAGCATAATCCACAAATTTATTGACTCCAAACCATCTTGTTCTTTGGTTAAGGTCCTCCATTTCTTCAGACTGGACAGAAATGGCTATTTTCTGCTGTGCTGTACAGAGTTTATATTTTTGGCCACACCTTATCAATCGTTTCACCAGCTCCTTATCACCATTGTTTTTATCTGCTTCGGAGAAAGCCCCCTTTGTTTTGGTGAAGAACCTGCAGTTGTTCATCCAAGTGTTGTCAATCAACCCATTCTTTTCTGTTGATGAGCCTTTTTTTCTCTTTTTAAGTGAGATTCTCATCGTTGTAGGCATTTTTTACTTTCAGTTTGAAGCCTTGTTTCAGAAAAGCAATCTTGTGTTTATGGTTGCAGAATTTTATCAGCACTGCAGGTGGTCTCCTACCCCCAAATGGCAGTGAATAACAGCTTTGGATGTGCTCTGGATCTAAAATTATCTCCAGATTTCTGAATTGGGAAATCACCTCTTCCTCCTAGCCTAGCCTAGCCTGTAAACCCAGAGGGTAGTTGGGGCACCGCAGATGACCCGAGGTTGTCATCATATGGTGTGTCTTGGGCAATTGAACCTGGCGGCGCCCATCCCTCTCCTGGTTGGACAGCACTGTGTCATTATGGGCGTTGTGTTCGGTGGCCTGCCTGATACACCTGGCGACAGCCTGTGCATGCGTGCATGACTTGATTTTGATGCCGGTGATGATCACATCTTTAATGCAAGCGTTCTGTTCCAAATCGTCCACTTTGTGTTCCAAGGCAACAACGTGCTGCTCCCTCCCTTCCTTTTCTTTCTATAGCTGTTTCACTTCTTCCAAGACCTTTCTTAACTCTTCTCTTAACTCTTCCAGCAACTCATCCTTTGACTTCTCTGTTATCAAACTTCTCTGCTTTCCTTTTTCTTTTTGTCATTTTCTCATACCTACCTACCTACCAATGGTTGGATGGATGGATCTGAAGCTTCTCTTCCTCTGTTTTTCCAGGAATGGACAGTGCTATGAGTCAAGAGTCAACATGTTGATCGAAGGAGACAAAGTCAAAATGTTGCGTGAGTGACCTGATGTGACTCCAGTCCACTGATGTGTGATAATGATGAAGATGATGATGATGATGATGATGACAAAGGTCACAAAAAACGTGAATGATGTAGTTTCATGCTGAACACAAAGTTTAGAAGTAAACATTAATTTTGCTGAATTCCCGTTGTACTCCTGGAGTCAGTCCCAGGTGTCTGCATCAAAAACCAAAGTTATTAGCAAAAAAATAAACTTATGTAGCAGTCCAATGGCTAACTGATAGTATGAATGCAGGCTGTTAGCCAACCAGCTAATCACACCAGCCTGTTGTTCCACTTTCAGTTCTAACACCTTTCTGCTTCTGTCCTCAGTCACCAACTGGACTTCAGAGATTGATTTGCTGCCCAGCGTTGACGGTTGCTATGCACTCCACTCCACCAGCACCATCAGCCAAATCGACCCGTTCTTACAAATGCTAAACATCGACAAAACTTTTGGCGACGTGGAGTTTCGCGCTCAAGCATTTTATCTGATGTGTACGAGTCAGAGAAATTCCTTCCAAGTTTCTTCCATGTGAAAGAGTTCATCCAGCGTTAATGTTTGGTTTTGGTCTTACAGGCAAACAATCGTCTGTGACGGACTCAGACTTGGAAAGTTTCAAGAAGCAAGCGGGCTGCCTCGGCTACTCTGGAGAACCTACCTTCAAACACGAGCCACAGAATGGTGCGTCACCTTCACATCTGCTAGAACAGGATATGTGCTGTAAGACAGACGTCTTTACCTCCTTCTCTCTCTGCAGGGTTCTGTACTGAAGGGGCCGGCATCTTTCTGGACTTCTGAAGTCAAGAACCATGAACCTCCTGTGACAAATCTGAAGTAGCAACACAGTTTTATTTAGGATGGTTTTAACTAAATAAAACTAAATTTTTTCAAGAGAGTTGTCAGAAATTCATTGGTTTTCTTTGGGTTCAAAGCAACACATCTGTACATGCATCATCTATTCCTACATTGCTAACCAGACCAGCTAACTGCTAGCTGCAAACAGCTAATTCAGTTAAATTTGAATAGAATCTTGACTAAGAAACAAAGTACAAACTCAAAGCTAACATTGGTCAACACAATGTCAACATTTAGTATCAGATTTCATTGATTTAACCTTAATTAGTGTCGAAATCCCTCCTGTGTGCCTTATATATAAAAGTTTTAAATACACCATTCATTGAAGGTGCGCCTTATAGTCCAGTGTGCCTTGTAGTGTGGAAAATACTATGTTATATATAAACTAAATTATTTTATTGAATTAAATTAACTTGATGTAACTTTTCCATGATATTCTATTTATTATTGGGACTTGTCAAACAAATCAATATAACTAGAGAGATTGGTGTATTTTATTGATCCCAAACTGAGAAATTTGCCAATCTATTGGTAAATACATCTTATTGCTAATCGGCTTGAGAGGTGGAGGTTAAATGTTTATCGATGAAACAGTCGCGTTTTTCGTGAAGCTGTGACCTTTTGGAAACAGTTGTTCTGTTCCTTGGCCTAGTTCCCTTTGGAGTTTGTTGGGGGACCCGTCACAGATGTTATTCGACTGACGAACTCCACCACACCACGTGTTCGTCATGTCCCCAAAGTCACACCCAAATCCTTTTTTGGGTGCGGTAGCGGCAATCTACCCGCCGATGTCTGGTCATAAGACATCCACTCTACCACTGAGCCCCCTCCCAAATAGAATGTTGATTGTTTTTGACCTGTTTTTTGATCAAGTCTCCCGCTTCGAGTTTGGATTACCTTCCGGTACCTGTTTGTCTGTCTCTCTGTCCGTCTGTCTGTCTGTCTGCTTGTCTATGAACCTTGTCTGCACCTGGACTCTGTTTTGACCCCTGGACTGTGTGTAAATAGTCTTCATCCCGATCTGTGATTGATTCCTGTTATTGAGACATGACTCCCATGATTTATTTTCATTGGTAACTGAACAATAACACAGACGAGGCGATCAAGAACCAGCGTCCTTTTGAGACCCTTGTCTCTGGGGGGTTCACCAACACAACGGGCCTCAACATTTTTCTTGCTAGAATGCATTTACAAAATTCTTTAAATTTGCATGTCCAATAAAAAATCCCCATTAAAGATGTGAAACTTGGATTAACCTGGAAAAATCTGAAGTAGATCAGGAGAACCTGTAACCTGTGTTCTACAATTGCTAGTCTCTTGTACCTGTGTTCTGTTTGTTTTGCACCAAGAGTTGTCTTAAATCTTGTTGTACACTTGTGTGTGATGACATTAAGGGCATTCCATTCTGTTGTGTAACATTTTTTGTCGTGATAAGGGAAATTCTAGGTTCAGGATTTGCTGTGGAACCTGGACCTCACCTCTGAGGTTAAATCTATATCTTTTGAAAACCTTCAGCAAACACAGAATCCAGTTTCAACCAATGATACGCTGCCATCAACACGTCCTACCCAACTGACGTCAGAAGAGTCAGCACCCACTCATATAAATGCTGACGATGTCATCAGACGCAATTGGTTCAACGTCCAGCAGCATCATGAATCTGTGCTTCGGCGGTTTCGTCCTATTGGCCGGCGTGTTCCTGAGCGTATCGGCTCTGACGCCTGAAGAATGCCAGCCCTTGATCACGCCAGTGTCTCTGGCTGATCGCAGCGTGGTAAGCCCTCCTCATTCCTGCACAAAACATTAGCTTAGCATTAGCTTGTTTATCTGTGATACCATTAGTCATTTCTTTTCTGTGTAGGTTCTCAGTTATCCAGGTTATGGTTATCTAAAGCTATTAAGTCAATCCACCGGACTTTAAGAAAGTTTCTTTTAGACTTTTCTCCTCTCATCCTTCAGTTCTAGTGGTGGTTGGCCTAAACCTGTGACGTGGTCAGTGCTATTCATATTCCAACAACCATTGTTGAAATTGTCACAATCCGCTCCTGGTTTTCCTCTCATCTGCCCAGCTCTACCTGCCTGCCACTCCCACCTCATCAGTGCATCTACCTTCACCTGTGTTTCCTCACCTGATTATCACCTGCCTGTTCTGTATATATACCCTCCCATTCCTCTCAGTCTCTGCCAGATTGTCTTCGTATATTGCAAAGCTCTCTTGCGTTTATCTCCGGACTGCTTCCTTGGTTTCGACCCTGCCTGTCTTCAACCCGTCTTCCTCGTCTCTGCCCCGGTAATCTGACCAGCCTTCTGTCCTTGTCTGCTACCTGTCAGCTGGGATTCCTGTTTGCTGAGACTGTTTTTCTGGAATATTGCTGCCGTTCCGTGCGAAGCTCAGAATAAACTGTTGGACTATTCCTGCTCTGGTCTCAGTCTGTGCTGTACTTGGGTCCTACCTCTGACCTGTTACAGAAATGCTCCATGTAGAGACTTCCTGTTTGTTGTGCTGTTAATCCTGATGTCTCTTGGGGGCATGAGTCCAGGTTATAATTCCCATTTTGATTACTGATTCTTTACTGTGAAGTGAAACCAGAAATGGAAGCCCCTGTTGCCTGTCTGCAAACATTAACACTGACTTTATAGCAATTAAGTCAGTTTCAGCACCAAACATCAGTCAACAGGTCGAGTAATAACTGCCTGATATTTGCATGCAGATATATGGACGACACAACTTCCTGGCTGGATACACGGATCATGAGGCACTGAAGTTATTCCTGAATGTGATCCAAAGCACCTGGGTCAGATTCTCTGCATCAGAGTCCAATCCCAATGAAGCGGTGTTGTTTGAAGACAACAAGATGTGAGTCAACACCGGCATATCTTGGACAAATACTGTACAAGACACTGATTTACCAGGAAACATCCAAAAACAAAGGAAGGAAATGAAGCAATACATTTTTATGATTAGTCAGTTTTATAAAAATAAAGTTTAGATTACATAATTTCATCCATGTACACAGCACATAGAGTGGGAGGTGGGCTTCGACCTTGAGTTTACTGGAAAGGAAATGGGGGAGGAAGATGGATGTATTTGAAGAAACTCTTCCTGTGTTTTTCCAGAAATGGACAGTGCTACGAGTCAAGCTACAATGCAATGATTGAAGGAGACAAAATCAAAATGTTGCGTAAGTTACCTGATGTATCTCGTGTGTGTGTGTGTGTGAGATAAGGGTTTAAAAGTCAATGATGTAGTTTCTGGTAACTGTGTGAAAGGGTTGGGACTGAAGCAGGAAGACCACATCTATGTGGACGTCTGGTCGCTGCTAGGTGGGACCAGCGCTAATCAGTGTTGTCCAGTTAGTTGTTGCTGTTCCAGTAAAATGGCTCAACATACAGTATGTGGTGCACTGGGATGAGGTGTAGTTAAAGATGTCAGGTTGGATGAGTCCATCAGGACCCCCACTGAGCTCACAATGGGGGATTCATCAGGTTTACATGTTTCCTGCTCAACACGTCAATTAGTACTGAACATTAATTTGGTTAACTTCCTGTTTTACTCCTGGAGTCAGTTCCAAAAACCACGTTGGAAGCAATTCAATTTTTATTTTCATATTTAGTGATCCAATGTCTAACTGGTAGTATGAATGCAGGCTGTTAGCCAACTAGCTAACCACACTAGCATGTTGTTAGACTTTTAGTTCACAAACCTTTTTGCTTCTGTCTTCAGTCACCAACTGGACATCAGTGATCGAGCTGCTGCCCAGCGTTGATGGTTGTCACGTATTCAACTTCAACAACACCGTCAGAAACGTTGATGGGTTCCTGAAGATGTTTAACATCGACAAAACGTTTGGCGACGAGGAGATACACCCTCGTTCTTTTTATCTGATGTGTAAGAGTCAGAAATTTCTCCCAAGTTTCTTCCATGTGAAAGAGGTCGTCCAGCGTTAACGTTTGGTTTTGGTCTTACAGGCAAACAATCGTCTGTGACGGACTCAGACTTGGAAAGTTTCAAGAAGCAAGCGGGCTGCCTCGGCTACTCTGGAGAACTTCACTTCCAATACGATCCACAGAATGGTGCGTCACCTTCACATCTGGTAGAACAGGATGTGTGCTGTAAGACAGACTTCTTTACCTCCTTCTCTCTCTGTAGGGTTCTGTACTGAAGGGACTGGCACTGTTGTGGACTTCTGAAACCAAGAACCAAGACCTTCTGTGACAAATCTGAAGTAGAAAGACAAAACAAGATGGTTTTATTCAGGATGGTTTTGACTAAATAAAACAATTTTTTTTCAACAGTTGTCTGAAATTCATTGGTCTTCTTTGGGTTCAAAGTCACACATCTGTACATGCAGCACTGCTACACTGCTAACAAGACCAACTGTTAGCTGCAAACGGCTAAATCAGCTAATTTTGAATGGAATCTATTGATTAAAAACAAAGTTCTAATTCAAAGCCATCATTGGCTGACGCAATGTCGACATTTGGTATCAGATTTAGTTGATTTAACCTTAATTTAGCGTCCAAAGTACAACACAAGACTTTTCCAAAGGGGTTCAGTTTTTCAATTGTGTGGCATAAAGTAAGATATCAGCGTGATGTTTGTTGTATAATTATTGCACATCTTAGTTTAGCTTGTTAGCATTATATCGTAGCTATTAAACTCATCACAGTGGAACACATGTGGTCTGGTCAAATGGGTCAGGTTTCTATGCTGCTGTTTCATTCCAAAAAGCTGGAGTCGTCTGCCAAGCTGTAAAGAAAAAAACACAAAAACACCCTTGAAAAATCTAGAAGAAATTTAGAAGATATGAAATTTTCACTGTTTGAATTAAATTACGTAACCTATCCATGATATTCGCATTTAACATGAAGCTGTGGCCTTCTGGTTTTCTGTTGTGAAAGTTGTCCTTTTCCTTGGTCCAGGAGTGAGTTCCCTTTGGATTTTGTTGGGGGGCCCGTCACACATGTTATTTGACTGACAGACTCGACCACACCATTAAAACTGTTCCTCTGGGCATCATTGCAGCATCTTGTTGCTCTACCTTGTTCCTCACCATAGTTGTTCTTCCAGACAGTCTGCCAGCTTCCTGGTGTTGTGGGCCTGATGCATCCGCTAGCGACATGCTGTCCAGTGGAGATGTGACCAGTTGCCTGGGTAACGGATTAGAAAAACAAGTGGCCAGGAATCTTGACCTGGATCAACCTGGAAAAATCTCAAGTAGATCGGGAGAACCTGTAACCTGTGTTCTACAGTTGCTCGTCTCTTGTACCTGTGTTCTGTTTTTGTTTTGCACTGAGAGTTGTCTTTAAAAAATTTCGTTATACAACTGTGTGTGATGACATTAAGGGCATTCCATTCTGTTGTGTAACATTTTTTTGTCTTCCAGTGTGTCGTGATAAGGGAAATGCTATGTTCAGGACATTAGACACACTGTGGTACATTTGAGTCATTTGCTGTGGAACCTGGACCTCACCTCTGAGGTTAAATCTATATCTTTTGAAAACCTTCAGCAAACACAGAATCCAGTTCCAACCAATGATACGCTGCCATCAACACGTCCTACCCAACTGACGTCAGAAGAGTCAACACCCACTCATATAAATGCTGACGATGTCATCAGACGCAGTTGGTTCAACGTCCAGCAGCATCATGAATCTGTGCTTCGGCGGTTTTGTCCTCTTGGCCGGCGCGTTCCTGAGCGTATCGGCTCTGACGCCTGAAGAATGCCAGCCCTTGATCACGCCAGTGTCTCTGGCTGATCGCAGCATGGTAAGCCCTCCTCATTCCTGCCTGAGACTTTAGCTTAGCATTAGCCTGTTTATCTGCAATATTTAAAAAATTTTAATTTTGAAGTAAATAATTTAAAAATAAATGTTAATCATTTACAAATTAACGCTCCGTGTAGAGTTTCTGTTTGTTGTGCTGTTAATCCTGGTGTCTCTTTGTGGATTTGAGTCCAGATTATAATTCCCATTTTGATTCTTCTTCTTTTTCTTTCGGCTATTCCCTTCAGGGGTCGCCACAGCAAATCAGTGTCCTCCATCTAACCCTGTCTTCTGCATCCTCTTCTCTCACACCAACTACCTTCATGTCCTCTTTCACTACATCCATAAACCTCCTCTTTGGTCTTCCTCTAGGCCTCCTGCCTGGCAGTTCAGAACTCGGCATCCTTCTACCAATATATTCACTATCTCTCCTCTGGACATGTCCAAACCATCTCAGTCTGGCCTCTCTGACTTTATCTCCAAAACCTCTAACATGTGCTGTCCCTCTGATGTACTCATTCCTGATCCTATCCATCCTGGTCACTCCCAGAGAGAACCTCAGCATCTTCATCTCTGCTACCTCCAGCTCTGTCTCCTGTCTTTTCCTCAGTGACACTGTCTCTAGACCAAACAACATCGCTGGTCTCACCACAGTTTTGTACACCTTTCCTTTCATTTTAACTGAAACTCTTCTATCACACGTCACACCTGACACTTTCCTCCACCTGTTCCATCCTGCCTGGACACGCTTCTTCACCTCTTTTCCACACTCTCCATTGCTCTCTACTGTTGACCCTACGTACTTCAAATCCTCCACCTTCTTGATCTCTTCTCCCTGTAACCTCACTCTTCCACTTGGGTCCCTCTCATTCACACACATGTACTCTGTCTTACTGCGGCTAACCTTCATTCCTCTCCTTTCCAGGACAAACCTCCACCTCTCTAGCTTCTCCTCCACCTGTTCCCTGCTCTCACTGCAGATCACAATGTCATCTGCAAACATCATAGTCCATGGAGATTCCTGTCTAACCTCGTCTGTCTGACTGTACCTCCTCATTCCACCACCAAGTCTCCTTATCTACTTTCCTTCCAGATGA
Organism: Antennarius striatus; assembly: GCF_040054535.1. Lineage (NCBI taxonomy): Eukaryota > Metazoa > Chordata > Actinopteri > Lophiiformes > Antennariidae > Antennarius > Antennarius striatus. Next base: position 1,070,430 of record NC_090789.1, on the reverse strand, counting down.
CACACCAAGTACTCTCCTACCTGTCTCCCTGATCACATTAGCTGTAGTTGTCCAGTCATCTGGAAGCACCTCCTGACCACCCAGAGCCTGTCTTAACTCCTTCCTAAAAGTCATGCAACACTCTTCCTTTTTCAGCTTCCACCATGTCGTCTTCTGCTCTGCCTTTGTCCTCTTCATCTTCCTCACCACCAGAGTCATCCTACACACCACCATCCTATGCTGTTTGGCTACACTCTCACCTACCACTACTTTACAGTCACTGATCTCCTTCAGGTTACACCGTCTACACAAGATGTAGTCTACCTGTGTGCTCCTACCGCCACTCTTATAGGTCACTCTATGTTCCTGCCTCTTCTGGAAGAAAGTATTCACTACAGCCATTTACATCCTTTTTGTAAAGTCAACTACCATCTGTCCTTCTGCGTTCCTCTCCTGGATACCAAACCTGCCCGTCACATCCTCATCACCTGTTTCCTGCACCAACATGTCCATTGAAGTCTGCACCAATGACAACTCTCTCACTTCTAGGTCTGCTCTGCATCACTTCATCAAAGTCCAGCCAGAATGTCTCCTTCTCCTCCAGCTCACATCCTACCTGTGGAGCATACCCACTAACAACATTGAACATCACACCTTCTATTTGTAGCTTCAGACTCATCACTCTATCTGACACTCTTTTTACCTCCAGGACATTCCTAACAAACTCCTCCTTCAAGATAACTCCTACTCCATTTCTCTTCCCATCTACACCATGATAGAACAACTTGAACCCTGCTCCTAAACTTCTAGTCTTGCTACCTTTCCACCTGGTCTCCTGGACACACAGTATGTCTACCTTCCTCCTCTGCATCATGTCAACCAACTCTCTACCTTTTCCTGTCATAGTCCCAACATTCATCATCCCTGCTCTCAGTCCTATAGTCTTGGTGTTCCTCTTCTCTCTCTTCGTATGAACACACTTTCCTCCTCTCCTTCTTCAATCTTCTTTGATTAGTGATACTTTACTGTGAAGTGAAACCAGAAATGGAAGCCCCTGTTGCCTGTCTGCAAACATTAACACTGACTTTATAGCATTTAAGTCAGTTTCAGCACCAAACATCAGTCAACAGGTCGAGTAATAACTGCCTGATATTTGCATGCAGATATATGGACGACACAACTTCCTGGCTGGATACACGGATCATGAGGCACTGAAGTTATTCCTGAAGGTGACCCAAAGCACCTGGGTCAGATTCTCTGCATCAGAGTCCAATCCCAATGAAGCAGCGTTGTTTGAAGACAACAAGATGTGAGTCAACACCGGCATCTTTGGGACAAATACAAGACATTGATTTACCAAGAAACATGTCCGAAAAGAAAAGAAGGAAGTGAAGCAACAGAGTTTTAAGATTAGTCAAAGTTTTGCAATAATAAAGTTTAGATTACATGATTTCCTTCAGAATTGATAAAGTTTTTATCTATCTAGTTTCAAGTTTCAAGTTTATTTATTTTTATATAGCCCAGATTCACAAACAATGTCTCAAAGGGCTTTACAATCTGCACATGGACGATATCCCTCTGACCTCTGTGCACTGCAAGCAGTGCGACCCTCGCATCGGATAAGGAACAACTCCCCCCAAAACCCTTTTAACAGGGGAAAAAATGGATGGGAGAACCCTCAGGAAGACTGCAGAGGAGGGACCCCTCTTCCAGGAGTGGACAGACGAAGCAATAGATACCGCATGTACAGATTAACAACACAATAATAATAACAGTAACAATAATAAATGTATGACAAAGGCACGCTGATCCATCCAGTAGAGTGAGTCATCACCAGCCGATGAAGCACACAGAGGTCACCGATTGCCGAGGATCCACCACTCTGAGGACAGACCAGACAGTGCCTAAGTCATTCAGCTCAAAAAAGTTATAGTTTAAGGTTACTCTGGCAAAACCCCAAAACCACAGCAGAACCCAATGAGGCAGAACCAGACTCCCCTAATGGATTGTGAAAACAGGACCACTGTACAGCTTGTGCTATCGCCAGCCACGGAAGCAGACAGAGGTAGCCGATTGCCGATGATCCACCACACAGAGGCCTGTGAGAGAGAACAGCAGAAGAAGGGAGAGAGACAGAGAGAACAGGGGGAGAGTGGTGCTAGAGGGACCAGAATAGCAGAGGATTAATGGGAGGCAGGGGCCTAACTAAGAAATCCTACGGCTCGTTGGCAGGACTAGGCTAAACCTAAACATTGAGACTGCCACCCCTGATATTACTTATATGTTAGGTCGAACAGATATGTTTTGAGTCTAGATTTAAAGACATCTACGGATTCAGACTGTCTAATACCTATAGGGAGGTTATTCCACAAGAAAGGGGCCCGACAGGAGAAGGCCCTCTGGCCAGCTGACTTCTTTTTAACTCTAGGAACACACAAGAGACCTGTATTCTGAGAGCGGAGAGCCCTAGTCGGCGTGTAAGGTTTAACAAGATCAGACAGATAGGTTGGAGCAAGCCCCTTAAGGCTTTTGTATGTTAATAAGAGTACCTTAAAATCGGATCTAACATGAATCGGGAGCCAGTGTAATGCAGCCAAAACTGGGGTGATATGGTCAAATTTCCTAGTTTCAGTTAATATTCTTGCTGCTGTGTTCTGAAACCATCTGAAGGCCCCTGTTTCTAGACCGAGGCAACCCTGATAACAGAACATTACAATAGTCAATCTATCTCTACATCTATGGCAATTTCTATATCTATTTAGGTTGATGTAATCATAAAAATGGATTACGTTTATGTAGCGTTTTTCTGGACACTCAGACGCTTTACATTGGATCCATTATTTATCCATGTACACAGCACATAGAGTGGGAGGAAGGATTCAACCTTGAGTTTACTGGACAGGTAATGGGGGAGAGGATGGATGGATGTATCTGAAGGAACTCTTCCTGTGTTTTCCAGGAATGGACAGTGCTATGAGTCAAATGTCAACGCATTGATTGAAGGAGACAAAATGAAAATGTTGCGTAAGTTACCGGATGTATCTCCAGTCCATTGTTGTGTGTGTGTGATGACGAGGGTATAAAAGTTAATGATGTGGTCTCTGGTAATGTTGTGGAAGGGTTGGACCTGAAGTAAGAAGATCACATCCATGTTTTTGGATTCAAGATATCAGGAATGGTGGACGGCTGGTCCACCATTCCTGATATTTGGGTGGGACCAGAGCTAATCAATGTTGTCCAGTTAGTTGTTGCTGTTCCAGTGAAATGGCTCAACATATACAGTATGTGATGCACTGGGATGAGATGCGGTTAAAGATGTCAGGTTGAATGAGTCCATCAGGACCCCAACTGAGTTCACAATGGGGGATTCATCAGGGTAAAATGTTTGCTCCTCAGCACGTAGATTAATTTTGTTAAATTCCCATGGTACTCCTGGAGTCAGTCCCAGGTGTCTGCATCAAAAACCACATTAGAAGCAACAAAATCTTTTCATTTCGCAGTTCAATTGCTAACTGGTGGTGTGAATGCGGGCTGTTAGCCAACTAGCTAACCACAATAGCATGTTGTTAGACTTTTAGTTCACAAACCTTTTTGCTTCTGTCCTCAGTCACCAACTGGACGTCGGTGTTCCAAGTGCTGCCCAGCGTTGATGGTTGTCACGTATTCAACTTCAACAACACCGTCAGAAACATTGACGGGTTCCTAAAGATGTTTAACATCGACAAAACCTTTGGCGATGAGGAGATACACGCTTGTGGTTTATATCTGATGTGTACGAGTCAGAAATTTCTTCCAAGTTTCTTCCATGTGAAAGAGGTCGTCCAGCGTTAACGTTTGGTTTTGGTCTTACAGGCAAACAATCGTCTGTGACGGACTCGGACTTGGAAAGTTTCAAGAAGCAAGCGGGCTGCCTCGGCTACTCTGGAGAACTTGACTTCCAATACGATCCACAGAATGGTGCGTCACCTTCACATCTGGTAGAACAGGATGTGTGCTGTAAGACAGACTTCTTTACCTCCTTCTCTCTCTGCAGGGTTCTGTACTGAAGGGGCCGGCACTGTTGTGGACTTCTGAAACCAAGAACCAAGACCTTCCTGTAAAGTAGAAAGACCAAACAAGACGGTTTTATTCAGGATGGTTTTAACCAAATAAAAGTATTTTTTTTCAATAGAGTTGTCTGAAATTCGTTGGTTTTCTTTGGGTTCAAAGTAACACATCTGTACATGCATCATGTATTCCGACACTGCTAACAAGAACAGCTAACTGTTAGCTACAAACAGCTGAATCAGCTAACTTTGAATGGAATCTATTGATTAAAAACAAAGTTCCAACTCAAAGCCAACATCGGCCAACATTTAGTATCAAATTTAATTGATTTAACCTTCATTTAGCGTCTGAAGTACAACACAAGACGTCTAAGGCTATCTTTTCCAACGGGGTTCAATTTTTCAATTGTGTGGAGTAAAGCAAGATATCAAGGTGATGTTTGTTGTATAATTATTTCCTTTGTACCTCTTAGTTTAGCTTGTTAGCGTGATATCTTAGCTATTAAACTCACAGTGGAACACATGTGTTCTGATCAAATGACTCAGGTTGTTATGATTGTCTTTCATTCCAAACAGCTGGAGTCGTCTGCCAAGCTGTAAAGCAAAATATACAAAGATGGAGATCGCCATCTATTTATCTTATTATTTATTGTAATCTAAACATTTATGAACCCTCCCCATACTAATATTAAACCACCTTCGATCTGTATTACCTTTTCCCGCACTCTTATAGACTGTTTAAAGCATTTTTGTGTTTCACAAAATTCCGGAACGAGCGCACTTCCGGATGCCATCAGCCAATACAATGTGTGTACGTTATCACGTGACTGTTGACCAGATGAGGTGGAGTCGCAATCATTGACGATCGCGCGACGGCGTACTGTAATGCAAAACATTTTATTATATATATTGAAAATTCTTTATATGTACAATGTACGTCCATGTACTTTGCATACTCTGATGACTTCCACTGAATCATATCAACCACCGTTCTGTTTGTTCCTCGCAGCTCTAGATTAAGGACACTCAACATATTTTTCAGACAATTAATTTGTAACATTGAACGGTTATTTTGGGTTGTTATTACTTTTGACCTCATGATGTCATCTTTGTGGGCTGTGCTTCCCTTCCTCTGTCCAGTTTTGGCTATGCTTGAGGAGGGTGAGTCTGTTCAGTGCTCCAAATAAATAAAGTTTTACAAGTTCTACAAGTTTATAAAACTACTAGAAATTAAAAAATATAGATGAAGTGCTTTAGTTTTCCGCTAAGTTTAATCATGAATGGAGTGTTTTGTCTTATACTGTCTATTTCACAAGAAAGATTTCTGAGACCCCGTAGCATTATTTTTGTATTTTTTTTAAATGGGTGTGTTCCATCCAACTCATGGTCCACATTCTTTCCATTGAGTTGCTCCATTTCGTGCAGAGACAAGAAATGTTCAAAATAGAATAAATACAACCACTTTTAGCTGAACTGCTGTATCGGTACATCATTCACACAACACGGGTTACACTGGGAACCTGGACCTCACCTCTGAGGTTAAATCTATATCTTTTGAAAACCTTCAGCAAACACAGAATCCAGTTTCAACCAATGATACGCTGCCATCAACGCGTCCTACCCAACTGACGTCCAGACGAGTCAACACCCGCTCATATAAATGCTGACGATGTCATCAGACGCGGTTGGTTCAACGTCCAGCTGCATCATGAATCTGTGCTTCGGCGGTTTCGTCCTATTGGCCGGCGTGTTCCTGAGCGTATCGGCTCTGACGCCTGAAGAATGCCAGCCCTTGATCACGCCAGTGTCTCTGGCTGATCACAGCATGGTAAGCCCTCCTCATTCCTGCACAAAAAATTAGCTTAGCATTAGCCTGTTATCTGCGATGCAATGGGTTGTTTCATTTTTCAAATGTTCATTTCTAAATAGACGCTCCATATATAGAGACTTCATGTCTGTTGTGCTGTTAATCCTCGTGTCTCTTTGGGGACTACAATCCAGATTATAATTCCCATTTTGATTTTTCACTTTGAAGTAAAAACAGAAATTGAAGCTTCTGTTGGCTGTCTGCAAACATGAACACTGACATTTTTAGCATTAAAGGTCCCATATTGTACTCTTTTAAATCAATGTCACACAGCTGTCAGACGTCCAACTACACTGTACTCAAAATGTATTGCCGCATGGTCCTGAATTTCAGCCATGTAAAAGTCATTGATTTGAGTACATCCGAGAACAGGCTGTTTCTGCCCCTTTAAATGCTAATGAGCTGCGTTTGTCAACGCCTTCCCTGACTGATCGCTCTCATAAAGAGGATGTGGCTCATGGTAACATGGTAATCTATGTCTCCAGTCATCTGTGCGTGTTGTCAGACATTTTAATGGGCCAACCAATCTCCTTCACCCTCACATTAACAGATTGGACTGAAGAGGAGCTAAATACTTCAAGCTGACTTCACCATACTCATAGGCAACTGTAAATTAAACAGAAAAGTGGCAACTCTTACTTGTGGCCCGGGTGCAGTTAGCGAGTCCTGTTTTGGTGGGCGTACTCTTTTTATAAGGGCCAATGTCAAGGCAAAGCCATATTTGTACTGACCGTCATTGCTGAAGAAAGCCACAGCAAAACGGTTCGCACACACAAACAAACTTCGGCAATGTTATCATCAAAAAAGAAACACAACCACATTCTCTTCTGTTCTTCCTCAGCTGGGACCGAATAGAAGCACTTACGTTGACTTGTACACCTTGTGTGTCTGGTTCTGAGCGACACCTTTAGCGTTGGACACACTGAACTTCATCCTCAGAAGAACACCCTCTTATCCGGGGGGGAGGGAAGTGTTCTCACACAGACAGGGCTGGGTTAAGCAAATCACTCCTGTGTTTGAGCACCGGTTCGTGAGTTTGTGCGCTCCAAAGTTGATGCAGGATGTGTTTGTTTTCCAGATTCTAGGAGTTGGTAGGGTTAGGGAGGATCACTATATATTTAGAGATCAGAAAATAAATGTATTTCATAATATGGGACCTTTATCATTCAGTTGCAGCCCCAAACAGAAGTCAACAGGTTGAGTAAGAACTGTCTGATTTTTGCATGCAGATACACGGACGGTACAATTTACTGGCTGGATACGCAGATCATGATGCACTGAAGTCCATCCTGAAGGTGACCGAAAGCTCCTGGCTCACATTCTCTCCATCGGAGTCCAATCCCAATCAAGTGGTGATGTTTGAGGATAACAAGATGTGAGTCAACACCAGCATCTCCTGGACAAATGAAGACATTGCTTTACCAGGAAACATGTTGGAAAAGAAAAGGAAATGAAGCAATAGATTTATAGGGAAAGTCAAGGTTTTATAATGTTGGATGGATGGATGGATGGATGGATGGATGGATGGATTTTGAGGCAACTCTTCCTCTGTTTTTCCAGGAATGGACAGTGCTATGAGTCAAGAGTCAGCATGACGATTGAAGGAGACAAATCCACTATGTCGGGTAAGTTCCCTGATGTGACTCCAGTCCATTGGTGTGTACGTGTGATGATGAGGATGATGATGATGATGATGATGATGATGATGATGATGATGATGATGATGATGATGATGATGATGATGATGATGATGATGACGACTGTCACAATAGAAGTAAATAATGTAGTCTCTAGTAACGTAGTGGAAGGGTTGGGCCTGAGGCAGGAAGACCACATCCATGTTTTTGGATTCAAGATGTCAAGCATGGTGTTGTAAATAAATCCCCTTCTTTTCCAGTAATGAATAAAAACACGATTGGACATTGATATGTGAACATTGTTTAATAAAGAATTGATGATTCAATGGGGTGTCCTAATTTTTTCCCGGCTGTATGTGGTGCACTGGGATGAGATGTGGTTAAAGGTGTCAGGTTGAATGAGTCCATCAGGACCCACCACTGAGCTCACAATGGGGAATGCCATTAGGGTAAAATGTTTCCTGCTCAACACATAGAGTAGTACACAACATTTATTTTGTCAAATTCCCGTTGTACTCCTGGAGTCAGTTCCAGGTGGTAAAACATGTTGATTATATTCTGTGTTGCGTTGGCAACGGGTCTGGGGCGTCTCCCCGCCTCTCGCCTGTGGAAGCGGTATGGAAATGAATGAATGAACGTACAGCTGTCAAGCCTTTCACTACATGCTCTTGAAGCCCACATTGGACATGGAAGATTTCACAATCCCCTGAATATTCAAGCACATTTAGTTTGAGACCAACAACTGTTGTACAACCTGCAATCGTCAGCGGCATCTTGCAACACGCAACACGATCCCTAGCTAAAAAAGAAACTCCAGCAATGGACCTGGATCTTTAACCACCTTGTAAGCAATGAAATTGTTTAATATATCAGTTCAATGGCCAACTGTTCGGATGTATGCAGGTTATTATCCAACTAGCTATCCACACTAGCATGTTGATCCACTTTCAATTCTAACACCTGAGTGCTTCTGTCCTCAGTCACCAACTGGACGTCGGTGTTCCAAGTGCTGCCCAGCCCTGATGGTTGTCATGCATACACCGCCAACAACACCGTCAGAAACATCGACCCGTTCCTACAAATGTTGAAGATTGACAAAACTTTTGGCGACGTGGAGTTACACCCTCATGCTTTTTATCTGATGTGTACGAGTCAGAGAAATTCCTTCCAAGTTTCTTCCATGTGAAAGAGGTCATCCAGCGTTA